>NC_091170.1:39329363-39399363 GCF_040958095.1 Procambarus clarkii | reverse complement strand
ATTGACCATTTTACGGGCTCACCATAGCCTGTGCTACATGGACACTTCGTTGTGAGTAGCTAAATCTGAAACAACAAAACAACCCATTGGCCATTCAACATAGACACAGCACCACTCCTGTGCTAGGTAAGTCCACTACGGCTCACCATAGACCGTGCTACTTACTTGGCACAGGAGCGGGGCAAGTTACGGGCTCACCATAGCCCGTGCTACTTGGAACTTGTTCAGAGTAGCTGAATCTATAACAACAAAAACAACCCATTGGCCAAATTTCTGAAGGACACGCGGATGGTGGCCAGTATTGTATATGCAGCCGTTGTTACCTGCTAATACGGTCTTCTGGCATTAGATTTGGAGTTATGTCCATTTCCAGGTCTTTCTTTTCTGACTGAACAAACTGCCTTCCCTTCATCCTTTACTGCTGCACTGGCCATCGCACTCCCGTGCCACTCCTGTGTGAGAGAGAGAGCAGCCAGGGAAGGGTAGTGAAGGTTGAGAGTGTTCACCCTCAGCATCCATGGGGCCAGACAGCAGCGCCACCCGCGGCACCTCGCCACAGCATATCGCCGTGTACTCTAAATAAACAATTAGGAGGCGCAAAATGGAGACCCCGGCCAACTACGCGGATACTTCCTCACAAGAATTATAAAACAAAAAACGGAACGCCGGTCTCGACCTCCTTGTGAACCACCCGCCTGCGCCGTGTCCCTGAACTCCTGCGGCGATATTACTACTAGGTGACGGGGGTCGAACTCCTGTTCGGAGCTTCACGAGGTCTGTGGTGGAGAAGGTGTAATGTGCGGTAGGCGTGTGGGGTTATATGAGGGGCGCGAGGTGGTGGGGAAAGGGTAAAAATAGAGTAGGGAGGGGGAGGTGATGGGGAAAAAAGGGAGACAGGGGGATGGATGGATGGGGGAGATGATGCTGGGGGAAAGGAGATGGTAGTGTGCAGGAGACTGTAGACGGCAAGAAATTGGAGGGAGCAGAAGACATATGGAACGGGAAGGGGGACAGAGACAGAAAATTGGAGGTGGACTTGGGGAAAGTTGAAGGGAGTAGTGCAGCAAGAGATTTAAACGGTTAAGACAACAGGAGACAGGAAAGGGGCCACTGGGACAGAAGAGAGACGGGAAGGATCATTGGGAAGAAGCACCCCAGTATCCATGTATACTACACCCCATGTCTCCCATAGGTACACTTGTATGGGAGATACGTTCCGTTCCTCTTTTTGTTTTTTGTTTTGTTAAAGAAGAATGTTTCTTCTTTATTTAGTGGGCGAGCGTGGAGCTGCATACCCCAGGACTGGTGTGACGTATGTGGTATACAAGGTTCTAAATTATTTTTTCCACAAGTTTCTAAAGGCAGTTCGGCCAACCTTGGCCAACCTAGGATATGTCACTGATGGTATCTTCTTGGTCACTCCAGACCTGTCCTCTTCAGGGGGACAAGTCTGCTATGATATCAACCATGATATCTGGTATGTTTGTCCAAGATATCTTGCAGCCTCACGATGTCCTCCTATATCTTAATCCTTCTCATTAATTTGGCTTCGTCAGCAAACATTGAAAAAAAACACTCATTTCTATACCCATGGTAAGATTCCACAGGTGTAGGAAGTGTTTCCATGGGTATGGCAAGTTGTGTGGTGGTTAACAGGGCCTCGGGGGATTCTGGGGAAAGGGGTAAGGGGCCAGGGAAAGGGGGTGTGGGCCAGGGAAAGGGGGTGAGGGCCAGGGAAAAGGGAAAAGGGCCAGGGAAAGACGGGTAAGTGGGCCAGAGGATATGAATGTGTGTAGGTGTCTGATGGGAGGGGGGGGGAGGGCAATGAGTAACGGAGAAGGAAGGGTTGGATTGGGAAAGTGTTTGAGGAAAAGGGGATTAGGATGGAGTTAGGAGGAAGAGGGGTAATTGTTATGGGGGTCAGGAGAGGAGGGTAGCTAATGGGTTACGTTGACAAATTTTGACATAATTCCTGACCGAACTTTGTCTACATCAAACAGTCTATTTGAACATTTCCTAAAAATAGACATTGTCAGAGCTTTGAGAACAGAATCTCCCCGCGTCTGTATTAGAGCGAAACGGACAGACACGTAACCAATACATCCTGTCCAATTCCCGACAGATGATAAAAACCAGAATTTAGGAAAGCACACACACACACACACACACACACACACACACACACACACACACACACACACACACACACACACACACACGCACGCACGCACGCGCACGCACACACACACACACACACACACACACACACACACACACACACACATACCGTGACAGTTTCCCCGTCCCAACCTGTTGCTTGTGTTTACCTGTCGTGATACAGGATGATTAAATAAAGAGCAGTCAACATGGCTTATTGTATAGCCACCTGCACGACCTAATCTGTCACCACCTGCACGACCTAATCTGTCACCACCTGCACGACCTAATCCGTCGCCACTGCACGACCTAATCCGTCGCCACCTGCACGACCTAATCTGTCACCACCTGCACGACCTAATCTGTCACCACCTGCACGACCTAATCCGTCGCCACTGCACGACCTAATCCGTCGCCACCTGCACGACCTAATCTGTCACCACCTGCACGACCTAATCCGTCGTCACCTGCACGACCTAATCCGTCGCCACTGCACGACCTAATCCGTCGCCACCTGCACGACCTAAACTGTCACCACCTGCAAGACCTAATCCGTCAACCACCTGCACGACCTAATCCGTCGCCACCTGCACGACAGAGCACGACAGAGAGAATCTAGCTCGAATCGCTCACGGACTTCTGGGTATTCCCCGTTAAAAATGATATCAAACTGCAAACAGAACGAAATACAGGACAATATAATGCAATATATATATACAATACCGTGAAATATCAGAATACAACAAGCAGAACATCATCAAACAAATTAAATTACTTGGCGATACAATGCAATGTACATTACAATATAAGAGTAATTGCTGAATGCAACGAAACAGTATAGTTTAATACGACGTAATAATCTGCAATACAATGAAATACTGTACAGATTAGTACAATATAATGCAATGAAAGACAGGAATACATAAACTGTAATATAATGCAGCTAAAACAAACAGAAATGCAATATGATGCTACTCAGCCTGTTCATGGCTTAAAAAGGATGATGAGAGTCTTTGAGAGTGAAATGCTCACACACACACACACACACACACACACACACACACACACACACACACACACACACACACACAAGGCTATAAATGACAAAATAAGCAAGGCAAAGACTCAACCTAAATTGCTGCACGGCTACATCAGGAGAAAAACATCAGTGAAGGAACAGGTAATGAAACTGAGGATAGGGGCAGACAAATTCACTACAAACGACAGAGGTGTGCAAGAACTCAATGAGAAATTTCAGGAGGTCTTCACGGCAGATCAAGGGGAAGTCTCAGAGATAGGAGAGGGAAGATCTAACCAAACACCACTAGATGAGTTTGTGATTGCCAGTGGGGAGGTGAGGAAGCATCTGCTAGAGTTGGAAGTGACAAAGGCTATAGGCCCGGATGGAATCTCACCTTGGATACTGAAGGAAGGAGAAGAAGCTCTGTGTCAGCCACTAGCCATGGTGTATAACAAATCACTGGTAACAGTGAACTGCCAAAAACTTTAAAGACGGCTAATGTAGTCCCAATATTCAAGAAGGGTGATAGACAGGAGTTACTGAACTACAGGCCAGTGTCACTAACTTGCATACCATGGAAAGTGATGGAGAAGATTGCGCGAAAAAACTAGTGGAACATCTGGAGCGGAAGAACTTTGTATCAAAACATCAGCATGGGTTCAGGGATGGCAGATCATGCCTCACAGGATTGATTGAATTCTATGACCAGGCAACAAAAATCAGGTAAGAAAGAGCGGCCTGGACAGACTGCATATTTTTTTGATTGCCAGAAAGCCTTTGACACAGTACCACATAAGAGGGTGGTGCACAAACTGAAGATGCAGGCAGGAGTGAAAGGGAAGGTACTCCACTGGATAAGGGAAAGCAACAGAAGACAGCGAGTCACTGTGAAGGGTGAGGTCGGTGCAGTCATCGGGAGGACAAACCCTTCATGCAAACTGCACCTACTATCAACAAGAAGAAAGAGGGTGAGGTCTCGGAGTGGCGAGGCGTCACCAGTGGAGTCCCTCAGGGATCAGTTCTTGGACCTATACTGTTCCTGATATGTGTAAATGATCTCCAGGGAGGGAATAGTCTCGTTCCTCTCAATGTTTATGGATGATGCAAAAATTATGAGGAAGATTAAAACGTAGGAAAATAGTATGAGGCTACAAGATGAACTAAAACTGAAGGAATGGTCCAACAAATGACTGCTAAAGTTCAACCAAAGTAACTGTAAGGTAATGAAACTAGGGAGAGGAAATAGCAGGCCAGACACTGGATAAAGAATGGGAGATGACGTCCTTCATGAAACGGACAGAGAGAAAGATATCACGCCAAACCTGTCTCCTGAAGCCCACATCAAAAGAATAACATCGGTGGCGTATGCGAAGCTGACTAACATCAGAACTGCCTCCAGAAACCTGTGTAAGGAATCCTTCAGAACCTTGTATACCATGTATGTAAGGCCGATCCTGGAGTATGCGGCCCCAGCATGGAGCCCGTACCTTGTCAAGACGAAACTGGAAAAAGTTCAGAGGTATGCCACTAGGCTAGTCCCAGAACTAAGAGACGTAAGTTACGAGGAAAGGCTGAGGGAACTGCACCTTACTTCGCTGGAAGATAGAAGAGCTCGGGGAGACATGATCACCACATACAAGATTCCCAGGACAATTGATGGGGAAGGCAAGGATGGATTATTTAAGACGGGTGGTACACGCACAAGGGTACACAGGTGGAAGCTGAGTACCCAAATGAGCCACAGAGACATTAGAAAGAACTTTTTCAGCGTCAGAGTAGTAAGTAAATGGAATGCACTAGGAAGTGATGTGGTGGAGGCTGACTCCATACACAGTTTCAAATGTAGATATGATAAAACCCAGTAGGCTCGGGAATCTGTACACCAGTTGACTGACAGTTGAGAGGCGGGGCCAAAGAGCCAACGCTCAACCCTCGCAAGCACAACTGAGTACACTCGCACAAAAAACACAATTCCACAAACACAATCGCACACAAACTGGCACACACACACTCGCATAAACACAAACTCGCACAAACACCACAGCCTGCAGCGGTAGTAGAAACTAATATAAGCGTTTCGTTAGCAATGACAAAGAGAATACTGAAACGAATGTTCAATGAAAATCATAATGACCTAACAAATGCACAAAGACCTGGAAGCTGTAGCATTAAACATTACGATGACTACCGCGAAGAGACGTTTACATATAGAAGTAATAAGAGCGAGAACTCGAGGAGGTGACGATACAGTGGCCAGAATACACCCGGGATACAGACGTATCTGACAGCTGCCTCAAAACTCAAGTGTCGAATGCACCTATGTGTCAACTTTATGACTCAGGAGGTATGCCTGCCCTTCAACATTATATTACAGCATATATCAACTTCTGTAAGTATTTCCTGTATAGAGTACTGGAACACTTGATATATTGGACCTGCCCCAAAGATTTACTAATGGAACAATTATGTAATATTGTCATGTAATTGTAACTTGAACTAATAAAAGCACTTTAATCACCGCATGTTGTTGTTGTTGTCATTGAGAGTTGTTCATCATCTCACTATGTACTGTACTAAGAGAGCTCACTGTTGCAGCTCTCTTGCTCTCCCATTGTAAGAGTTAAAAAAAATTACATGTTGAATAGAATTGTAATGTGACGTAATAAAAGCCCTTCAATCATATTCTGAGCTTGAAAGCTCAATAATGCATTGCTCTATTTATAATACACCATACCTAGCCCAGCATATGTTGGACAGACGAAAATCTATGTATGCTGGATAGCATTAATAAAACACTTTGATCACCTTGTGCGGTTAAGTAGCTCACTGCACTACATGTGGTCTAACCCGTCCCTAACCATATCCCCGGAGAACACGAGAAAATTGGCTATACTGTTTGCAATTAATTGCAATACCTGCTGCAGGAAAACCAACCAAATCACACACACACATACACACACACACACACACACACACACACACACACACACACACACACACACACACACAGGATTGCCAGAAAGCTTTTGACACAGAACCACATTTGAGACTAGTGCATAAACTGGAGATGCAGACAGGAGTGAAAGGGAAGGTGCTCGACTGGATAAGGGAGTACCTAAGCAACTGGACACAAACCACAACTAGGTGAGTACACACACACACACACACACACACACACACACACACACACACACACACACACACACACACACACTCCCAGCTGCCCGAAACATCATCGATTCCATTAAATATTTTGACATTTAAAAGTACAAGAACTCCGGCTGCACCTCTCTGACCTGATATTCTGTGGGACCCATTAAAGGCCACAAAAATACTTGTCGACGTGATGGCAGGATTCAGGTAAATTCACTAAATTAAAAGTGATCTTACCTTTTATGACTTTCAAAGTTAATCTGGTCGGACCGTCATGACAGCGGGAATATTAACATGCGAAAGAGCGCTCTCTCTCACGAGCTGTGCTCCACACACACCTTTGTCCTAGAAAATATTGCTGTTTCTCATCGCTTCAGCTACTCACCGCTTCATTTACCACTGCTTCATTCATTCACTGCTTCACCCACTGCTTCATCTACTGCTTCACCCATTCCCCGCTTTGCGCATCCAAATCTTCAACAACTCACTCGCCCTGGTAGGGGTGGGTAGTGCATGTTTCTGGGGCAATCCAGAGACAAGAGTTCAATCCCACCACATTACCCTAACATTTACATATTATACAAATTACTGTAATTTCATTATGCATTGCTGATTATAATTTCACGCAGCATTGGTTATAATTTCGTCACACTTATTTTCATTTATTTAAATTAAGAGAAATATGGATAAGTGCAGGAAATTCATGCATTTTATCATTAGAAATAAAAAGATTTGCCATTTCATGCAAGAGAAGTTCAGAGGTCTCACTTGGTCAGTTTTCATGTGAGGTTTAGCACGGTTTACCGCTCCTGGTTTATAATTAACTAACATAACATTACTGTCAAATTAATATCAGTCAGATTTACACTTACACAAAAACCAATCGTATTAGTCTTTATAGCCGGCATCAATGTATATGCGTCATGCATTATGCATAAACACGAACATGCGCTGGCGCACACACGCACGCGCGTGCACACATCGTGGAGCGCCCCCTCCCTCATCTAAAAATACACACAAAAAATACTTGAAAAGGTTCAAAGGTTTGCGACGAGGCTCGTCCCAGAATTGGGAAGGATGGGGAATGAAGAGAGACTGAATGAACTAAACCTGACGACACTTGAATGGGGGGGCTAGAGAAAGGAGACATGATACAGACGTGTAAAATACTTAGGGTACTCATAGAGTGAAAAATTATAAAATGTTCACAATGAATACCGACAGAACAAGATGGCATAGATGAAAGCTAGAGACTCAGATTAGTCACAACAATGTTAGAAGCTTTTCTTTTAGCATAAGAGTAGTGGGAAAAAAAAATTAACTAAAGGAGTGTAGAAGAAAACTCCAATTATAATTTTAAGGGTAATATAATAGAAGGAAAATAGATCATGAGCCGTTAGAATGCAGTAGACAACCTGTAACAAAAAACAAAGTCGGGTCCAAGAGCTAAAGTTCGATCCTGCAGCTAGAAATCGATGAGAACACACAAACACTAATTCATAATTTCACCGGAAAAACAAAATGATTGTTTTTCCCCGGTGTTCCATATGTTATGTTTGCAGCAACTTCCACGGATGAATGACTTTTAATATCAATCAATTCTCTTTCAAAAAATAATAAAGTAACCGTATGAACGTTTGGTTGATGACTGTTAAATTACTCGTGTATTTTTGTATTATATGTTTTGTATTTATAACGACAAATTGGCGTTGACCTGCGGACAGGCGATATAACTGACATGATTGTGGGATATGACAGACATGACTGTGCGATATAACTGACATGACTGTGTGATATAACAGACATGATTGTGGGATATGACAGACATGACTGTGCGATATAACTGACATGATTGTGTGATATAACAGACATGATTGTGGGATATGACAGACATGATTGTGCGATATAACTGACATGATTGTGGGATATGACAGACATGACTGTGGGATATAACTGACATGATTGTGTGATATAACAGACATGATTGTGGGATATGACAGACATGACTGTGCGATATAACTGACATGACTGTGTGATATAACTGACATGACTGCGATATAACTGACATGACTGTGTGATATAACTGACATGATTGTACGATACAACTGACATGACTGTGTGATATAACAGACATGATTGTGCGATATAACTGACATGACTGTGTGATATAACAGACATGATTGTGCGATATAACTGACATGATTGGGGGATATAACTGACATGATTGTGTGATATAACTGACATGATTGGGGGATATAACTGACATGATTGTGTGATATAACTGACATGATTGGGGGATATAACTGACTTGATTGTGTGATATAACAGACATGATTGTGCGATATAACTGACATGATTGGGGGACATAACTGACATGATTGTGTGATATAACAGACATGACTGTGGGATATAACATACATGACTGTGGGATATAACAGACATGACTGGGATATAACAGACATGACTGTGGGATATAACAGACATGACTGTGGGATATAACATACATGACTGTGGGATATAACAGACATGACTGTGGGATATAACAGACATGACTGTGGGATATAACAGACATGACTGTGGGATATAACAGACATCACTGTGGGATATAACAAACATGACTGTGGGATATAACAGACATCACTGTGGGATATAACAGACATGACTGTGCGATATAACAGACATGACTGTGCGATATAACATACATGACTGCGATATAACCGACATGACTGTGGGATATAACAGAGATGATTGTGGGATATGACAGACATGACTGTGCGATATAACTGACATGATTGTGCGATATAACAGACATGACTGTGGGATATAACTGACATTACTGTGGGATATAACAGACATGACTGTGCGATATAACTGACATGACTGTGCGATATCACCGACATGACTGTGCGATATAACAGACATGACTGTGGGATATAACAGACATGACTGTGCGATATAACAGACATGACTGTGCGATATAACAGACATGACTGCGATATAACCGACATGACTGTGGGATATGACAGAGATGATTGTGGGATATGACAGACATGACTGTGCGATATAACTGACATGATTGTGCGATATAACAGACATGACTGTGGGATATAACTGACATTACTGTGGGATATAACAGACATGACTGTGCGATATAACAGACATGACTGTGCGATATAACAGACATGACTGTGCGATATAATACACATGACTGTGCCATATAACAGACATGACTGTGCCATATAACAGACATGACTGTGCGATATAACAGACATGACTGTGCGATATAATACACATGACTGTGCCATATAACAAACATGACTGTGCGATATAACTGACATGACTGTGCGATATAACCGACATGACTATGCGATATAACTGACATGACTGGGATATAACTTACATGACTGTGGGATATAACAGACATCATTGTGGGATATAACAAACATGACTGTGCGATATAACAGGCACGACTGTGCGATATAACACGCACGACTATGCGATATAACTGACATGACTGTGGGATATATCGAAGGGGGGGGGGGAATGTTTATTTTTATATATATACAATGTAACTTTGGTTATTTGAACCAACCTGATACTTGCTTACCGTCAGAGACACCCAACCATTCCCTGACAGACCAAACAGCCGACCTCGGCAGTGTTCTGGCCTGAGGGGGGGTTGGGGCTTATGGAACTTAAACCTCCAATGAGAACTCTGGTTGTTACGCCAGACTGTTACTGGCGTACAGGCGGACAACGTCCCCCAACAGGTGTACAGGTTCCTGAGCCTATTGGGCTCTATCATATCTACACTTGAAACTGTGTATGGAGTCAGCCTCCACCACATCACTTCCTAATGCATTCCATTTGTCAACCACTCTGACACTAAAAAAGTTCTTTTATCTCTGTGGCTCATTTGGGCACTCAGTTTCCACCTGTGTCCCCTAGTGCGTGTGCCCCTTGTGTTAAATAGCCTGTCTTTATCTACCCTGTCGATTCCCTTGAGAATCTTGAATGTGGTGATCATGTCCCCCCTAACTCTTCTGTCTTCCAACGAAGTGAGGTTTAATTTCCGTAGTCTCTCCTCGTAGCTCATACCTTTCAGCTCGGGTACTAGTCTGGTGGCAAACCTTTGAACCTTTTCCAGTTTAGTCTTATGCTTGACTAGATATGGACTCCATGCTAGAGCCGCATACTCCAGGATTGGTCTGACATATGTGGTATATAATGTTCTGAAAGATTCCTTACACAAGTTTCCAAAGGCCGTTCTTATGTTAGCCAACCTGGCATATGCTGCAGATGTTATCCTCTTGATATGAGCTTCAGGGGACAGGTCTGGCGTGATATCAACCCCCAGGTCTTTCTCTCTCTCTGACTCTTGAAGTATTTCATCTCCCAAATGATAACTTGTATCTATTCTCCTGCTTCCTACCCCTATCTTCATTACATTACATTTGCTTGGGTTAAACTCTAACAACCATTTGTTCGACCATTTCTGCAGCCTGTCCAGGTCTTCTTGAAGCCTCAAGCTGTCCTCCTCTGTCTTAATCCGTCTCATAATTTTGGCGTCGTCAGCAAACATTGAGAAGAATGAGTCTATACCCTCTGGGAGATCATTTACGTATATCAGAAACAGGATAGGTCCGAGTACAGAGCCCTGTGGGACTCCACTGGTGACTTCACGCCAATCTGAGGTCTCACCCCTAACTGTAACTCTCTGCTTCCTATTGCTTAGGTACTCCCTTATCCACTGGAGCGCCTTACCAGTTACTCCTGCCTGTTTCTCCAGCTTATGCATCAACCTTTTATGGGGTACTGTGTCAAAGGCTTTCCGACAGTCCAAAAAAATGCAGTCCGCTCATCCTTCTCTTTCTTGCTTAATCTTTGTCACCTGATCGTAGAATTCTATTAAGCCTGTAAGGCAAGATTTAACCTCCCTGAACCCATGTTGATGGGTTGTCACAAAGTCCCTTCTCTCCAGATGTGTTACTAGGTTTTTTTCTCACAATCTTCTCCATCACCCTGCATGGTATACAAGTTAAGGACACTGGCCTGTAGTTCAGTGCCTCTTGTCTGTCACCCTTTTTGTATATTGGGACTACATTAGCAGTCTTCCATATTTCTGGTAGGTCTCCCGTTTCCAGTGACCTACTATACACTATGGAGAATGGCAAGCAAAGTGTTCCTGCACACTCTTTCAATACCCATGGTGAGATTCCATCCGGCCCAACAGCTTTTCCCACGTCCAGCTCCAATAGGTGCTTCTTGACCTCATCTCTTGTAATTTCGAACCTTTCCAAGGTCGCCTGGTTTGCTGCCACCTCTCCTAGCGCCGTGACTTCTCCTTGTTCTATTGTAAAGACCTCCTGGAACCTTTTGTTGAGTTCTTCACACACCTCTCTGTCATTCTCAGTGTACCTGTCCTCGCCCATCCTAAGTTTCATCACCTGTTCCTTCAGTGTTGTCTTCCTCCTGATGTGACTGTGTAGTAGCTTTGGTTCGGTCTTGGCTTTATTAGCTATATCATTTTCATACCTTTTCTCAGCTGCTCTTCTCACACTAACATACTCGTTCCTGGTTCTCTGGTATCTCCCTCTACTTTCTGGTGTTCTGTTATTACGGAAGTTCCTCCATGCCCTTTTGTTCAGCTCCTTTGCTTTCATACATTCCCTATTAAACTACGGATTCTTCTTTTGCTTTTCTGTTTTTTCCTGTCGGGCTGGGATAAACCTGCTTACAGCCTCCTGACACTTTTGGGTAACACAGTCCATCATGTCTTGTACGGACTTGGTTCTGAGTTCTGTGTCCCAATGTGAGAAAATCCCTTAGGAATTTATTCATCTCCTCATAGTTTCCCTTTCGGTACGCCAGCCCTTTGTTTCCCAGTTCTTTTTTGGGGGTGATAATTCCTAGCTCAACCAGGTACTCAAAGCTCAATACACTATGATCACTCATTCCCAGGGGGGCTTCCAACTTAACTTCCCTTATATCCGAGTCATTTAGGGTAAATATCAGATCAAGCAAGAATGGGTACCTGGTTGTTAAAACAATTTGGCGGGTCGTATTCTGGAGAAAAAATTAGGATTAAGGACCTGCCCGAAAGGCTATGCGTGCTACTGGCTTTACAAAAATGTAAAAGACTTTTGTATAAAAAAAAAAAAACGGTTGAATATGGTTAAAGAAGTGATGTGATGGCAAGTGTTCAGCCAAGGTTGAGAGTCGGCCTTGACTTCATGTTGAGAGCAAGTGGTGTAAATCAACGTCTCGAAAGATTTTGCATAATTAACGCAGCACCATTCATGGATATTTGTGACTCTTACTTTGTGAAGAACACCGTGTACTCCAGGTACTCGAGGGACGGTGTTCACCTCTCAAGGGAGGGCGAGGAACGTCTGGATACTCGTTCGAGGAAACAGTATGTAAGACTGTAAACGGTTAGTGGATATTGGCATAGGAGTCAAAAATATGACAATTAAGACGTCTAAAACCGGGGAAAACATTTGTTGTAAAAAAAGTGTATAAAATTTGTTACAGTAAATATAACAAAAAGAATATTCCTAATATGACTGCACATAAAAGGTGTCTGCAGGTATATTATACTACAGAAGTGTGACGAACGGATTAATTAACATTCACTGGATTTTGATTACTTGATCTCTGGTGCATCACTAATTCTAAAAATGCAAATACTCCGATAACGTTACAATACAACCCTGCATTGCTTTCTGGGGCTTGGGCAGGGGCCGGCAGCAAATGCAGACTATTTTAGACATTTGCTGAAATTTGTTATCAGATGGGACCCCAGCCTAATGAGTCTTATAACACAGGGGATTCGGGCAGAGAAACCAAATCTCGATATCAAATATCAGAACTATTGAAGACTCGTTCTACTCTCCCTGAATCCATACAGTTCATTTATGTTTATAGCGCCAGTTTAACAATAAAATAATACACAGTATTGCTCTATATACAAAAAAATGTCCAATACGTACCCATATATCTACATGCTATGGTGATTTTTTTTTTAACAAAGTGCAGTCAAGTCGTTGATGTTGGGTCATGCCCACTGTTTAGTAAACTAACGTTACCCATCATATACTACAGGTTCCACTGCAATGCTGAAATAACATCACGCAAAGTACATGAAAATAAAATCCAAATTTGCTCGACTATACACACAAGTGTTACAAGTTGCACAATATCACGAAGAATCATTCGCAAGACATCGACCAGACACGAAGAAGTGACATAAAAATATAATAAATAAAATCGAGTAGAGCGCCCACAAGGGTGGGAGCCAAGACACCTGACCCCTTCCCCTGCCCGTGACGACCTAATAACAGCCGGAACAGCAACAACGCACATCAGGAACACCACCAGCGGAAGAGCTCCGTAAGCAGGTTACATGCAGCCAATTAAATTTAACGAGTGAGCATAACCCAGTGTGGGTATGTTTATGTAAGTGTGTATTATAGACTGGAGTTATCTAGATGGTTAGTGGTGGGGGAGAGGGAAGGAGGGAGGGAGGGAGAGGGGGAGGGAGGGAGGGAGAGAGAGAAGGAAGGAGTTCCAGGGAGGGAATTCCTCGTCGATATATCCTTAATAACGAGATGCTGGGGTCGTACGCCTGGAACTCTTCTATTCTTGTAATGTCTGCCTCTAAGACCATTATGATTACATGAATCAATTATATCGGAGTGGATACAACCCTAAGTGTCGAAGTTTCTCACGCGATGTACGCTTCAGATCTGCAATTTAGAGTCTTGAGGAGAGGACATAAGATAATGATTGGAAGCAGAGAGGGGGGGTGGTAGAGAGGGGGGGGTGGTAGAGAGGGGGGGGGTGGTAGAGAGAGGGGGGGAGAGAAAGAGACAGGAAGGGAATTATCAGGGGAAAGCGCCAAGCCATTGCGACTATATAGCATTTGGAAGGAATCAGGATAAGGATTTGGGATGGGACGGGGGAAAGGAATGGTGCCCAACCACTCGGACGGTCAGAGATTGAACGCCGACCTGCATGAAGCGAGACAGTCGCTCTACCGTCCAGCCCAAGTGATTGGACAGACAGAGAGAGGGGGGGGGGAGAGAGAGAGAGGGGGGAGAGAGAGAGAGAGGGGGGGAGAGAGAGAGGGGGGAGAGAGAGAGAGTGGGGGGAGAGAGAGAGAGAGAGAGAGAGAGAGAGAGAGAGAGAGAGAGAGAGAGAGAGAGAGAGAGAGAGAGAGAGAGAGAGAGAGAGAGAGAGAGAGAGTGTCGTGTTAGAAATTTTTTTAGAAGACAGGACTCCTGAGAACCTTGCTACAATTGCCGGTTGCAGCTCATGGATGCGCCGAGACAGTCAGGGGTCAAGGACGGGGTGTTACAGTGTGCATCAGCAAATCTGTGCATGCTCAACCCATAGATGTAGTCATCCCTGATCATCTTGAAACTATGTTCTTCAAAATTTGCATAAATCCAGGTACCTCAATACTCTTGAGTGCATTATACAGACCTCAATGATAGGGTGCTTCCCCAATCAACTTCTTGATGGACAACCTAGACTCCCTGCTAATGCTGCACAACTGTCACCACATTATAATTGTTGGTGACCTCAACCAGTATCTCATACAGAGGGATTTTGATGAACTTTTAGCAGTTTTCAACCTTGAAAATTTTGGGAGCTTTCCTACCCACATGTCAGGCTCGTCCCTCGATCCTGTCGTAAATGACCTTCCTGCAAGCATAGTTCACAGCAGAGCTCTGGGATATGTTGGTTCTTCAGACCACCAGGCTGTCTTTACACTGGCTATCCCGACAGATCGAGGTGAAGAATCTGTTCGTACTACCTGGCTATGGGACAGAGGGAACTGGCCAGCCCTACGTTCAGAGCTTGAAGTAACTGATTGGCATGCCTTGCTCCAGGGGGACGTGAACAGCCAAGTAAACGCTTTCACCAGTCATATACTGGACCTCCAGTATAGGCATATCCCTCACCGGCAGTATGTGACCAAGCCCACTGAGTAGCCTTGGTTTGGCTATCGCTGCCGGATAACAGCTGAAGCCAAAAACATAACTCGGCTCATAACAGAAACGTTCATAGACAATCTTGTCGAATAATGTAAGAAGTTCATAAGTAGGTTATATCCAGATGGGAATCCGAAACTCGAAGAAAACTTGCATCTGGAAGGGTTGGATCCAAGGACTGGTGGTCTTTGGTGAAGGATCGGCAGGAATACTCATCTGAGGACACGATCCCGCCTCTAAACCAAGAAGATGGTACTGTGGCAACCAGCAATCAGAAGAAGGCTGATCTACTGGCAAACCACTTTGTTGCCAAGATGCAGGTCCCTGATCCTGAACCTCAGCCTCCACATCATGCTCCAAGCACTGAGCCTAGGATGACTAAAGACACAGCAGCTGAAGTTCTTCATCTCTTTAAAACGCTAGACACAGGCAAAGCTGTGGGGCCAGATAAGGTCAGTCCAAGACTACGCTGCTGCGCTGACCTGTTGGCTCCACCTCTCACGCGCCTCTTCCAACTGTGCCTAGTTCAAGGAATATGGCCCTCCTTATGGAAGAAGGCAGATGTTGTTCCAGTGCACAAAAAGAAGAGTCGTTCAGTGGTTGGTAACTACAGACCTGTGTCACTGCTCTCCATTACTGGCAACATCCTAGAATCATTAATCGCTCAGCAAATGATATCATTTTTTACTATCATCGGCTAATATGTGATCGACAGTATGGTTTTAGAAAAGGCCGATCTGATGCTGATCTCTTGCTAAATCTCTCCACTAAGTGGCATCAGTCACTGGGTGAGTCCAAGATCAGCTGTGTTGTTGCTCTAGACACAGCAGGAGCCTTTGATCGGGTCTAGCACTCTGGATTAGTAGTGAAGCTTCAAGCACTAGGCATCACAGGCTCCATCTTAGAATTAATAAGACTACCTTCAAGAACGGACTCTAAGGGCTGTCCTCAATGGAGCAAAATCCGATAGTCACTCAATTAGTGCCAGCGTTCCACAGGGCAGTGTCCTTGGCCCTCTGCTGTGGAATGTTTATTTCAACGATCTACTCCATCTCATTCCTGAAGCTCATGCCTATGCTGATGACTGTACTCTAACCTTCACATACAGAAAAGAGGAAATTCAATAATCATCAATCACCAAGTTTCAGCAATTTCTACCTGGAGCAGGAGATGGCAGATCACATTTGCGGCTGAGAAGACACAAGCGATGATGATAACTAGACTGCACACGGCGAATCGGACGGACCGGCAAATGGGTAGCGAATCCCTAGAGTTCACAGATGAAACTGACATTTTGGGAATGAAGTTCGACTCTTCAATGTCAATGAAGAGCCATGTGCTTAACCTGACTCAAAAGGCAGCGAGGAAACTTACAGCTCTACGGAGCATCTCATACCTTCTTGATAGCAAGAGATGCAAACCCTTATATGAAGCACAAGTTCGCTTCCATCTAGAAGTATACACCCCTTTCCTCGATCGCCTGCCCCAATCTTTCGTCAAACTGTTGGACAAAGGGGAGAGATGGGCAAGACGGCTTAGCTCTAGTCTCTATTCTACCCACTTCAAGACCCCAAACCAACATAGAAGCAGCAAGAGAAAATATGGGCCAATAGGCCTTCTGAAGTTACTGTTATTCTTATATTCTCATATGCAATTCATACTCATTGATTCGTGTCACCTCACTCAAAAACATTTGTGTCATATCACCTCACTCAAAACTAATATAAGCATAAAATGATATGTGTAAACCTGTCTTTGAAAATGTGAAAAGTCCATGCGAAACGCTTTTAGGCGTCAGACAATAAATAAAAAATGAGAAAATAAACTTTGGAGAGTTAATTTTTCAATTACCCCCGACAGTAAAGAAAAATGTAAGAAATATTGAGAAGATTCGTGTTATAATCATTAGTCTTACCCTTTCGGTCATTCAATATATATATTATATATATATATATATATATATATATATATATATATATATATATATATATATATATATATATATATATATAATATATATGTGTATATCACGAAAATAAACACGTGATTAAAAGTGTCAAACCACGGAGGAAAATTGAAACAGGAATTTCCTTAAATACTTTCGTATATTAATACAACTTCAGAAGGATATTATATATATATATATATATATATATATATATATATATATATGTGTGTCATACCTAGTAGCCAGAACGCACTTCTCAGCCTACTATGCAAGGCCCGATTTGCCTAATAAGCCAAGTTTTCCTGAATTAATATATTTTCTCTAATTTTTTTCTTATGAAATGATAAAGCTACCCATTTCATTATGTATGAGGTCAATTTTTTTTATTGGAGTTAAAATTAACGTAGATATATGACCGAACCTAACCAACCCTACCTAACCTAACCTAACCTATCTTTATAGGTTAGGTTCGGTTAGGTAGCCGAAAAAGGTAGGTTAGGTTAGGTAGTCGAAAAACAATTACTTCATGAAAACTTGGCTTATTAGGCAAATCGGACCTTGCATAGTAGGCTGAGAAGTGCGTTCTGGCTACTAGGTACGATATATATATATATATATATATATATATATATATATATATATATATATATATATATATATATATATATTAGTATATTTTGGTAGCAGTCTTTCCTGTAGACATATTTTATTAAATATGACCGAAAAAGTAAGATTAATAATTCTAACACGAATTTTCTCAATCTTTCGTACATTATGCTTCACTGTTGGAGGTAAATCAAAAATCACTTCTCCAAAATTCATTTTTATTTCTAGTCTGACGCGACACGGGCGTGTTTCGTAAAACTTATTACATTTTCAAAGACTTCACAAATACACAACTGATTAGAACTTGCGTTTCCCTGATTTTATATCTACATTTGAGTGAGGTGGGAAGGGTGATGTGGCATTACATTTGAGTAAGGTGGGAAGGATGATGTGGCATTAGAGGATATTAATAGGGTATTAAAAGTATCAACACAAGACAGAACACGAAACAATGGATATTGAATAGAAGTGTTTGTAGAAAGCCTATTGGTCCATATTTCTTGATGCTTCTATATTGGAGCGGAGTCTTGAGGTGGGTAGAATATAGTTGTGCAATAATTGGCTGTTGATTGCTGGTGTTGACTTCTTGATGTGTAGTGCCTCGCAAACGTCGAGCCGCCTGCTATCGCTGTATCTATCGATGATTTCTGTGTTGTTTACTAGGATTTCTCTGGCGATGGTTTGGTTATGGGAAGAGATTATATGTTCCTTAATGGAGCCCTGTTGTTTATGCATCGTTAAACGCCTAGAAAGAGATGTTGTTGTCTTGCCTATATACTGGGTTTTTTGGAGCTTACAGTCCCCAAGTGGGCATTTGAAGGCATAGACGACGTTAGTCTCTTTTAAAGCGTTCTGTTTCGTGTCTGGAGAGTTTCTCATGAGTAGGCTGGCCGTTTTTCTGGTTTTATAGTAAATCGTCAGTTGTATCCTCTGATTTTTGTCTGTAGGGATAACGTTTCTATTAACAATATCTTTCAGGACCCTTTCCTCTGTTTTATGAGCTGTGGAAAAGAAGTTCCTGTAAAATAGTCTAATAGGGGGTATAGGTGTTGTGTTAGTTGTCTCTTCGGAGGTTGCATGGCTTTTCACTTTCCTTCTTATGATGTCTTCGATGAAACCATTGGAGAAGCCGTTATTGACTAGAACCTGCCTTACCCTACAGAGTTCTTCGTCGACTTGCTTCCATTCTGAGCTGTGGCTGAGAGCACGGTCGACGTATGCGTTAACAACACTCCTCTTGTACCTGTCAGGGCAGTCGCTGTTGGCATTTAGGCACATTCCTATGTTTGTTTCCTTTGTGTAGACTGCAGTGTGGAAACCTCCGCCCTTTTCCATGACTGTTACATCTAGAAAAGGCAGCTTCCCATCCTTTTCCGTCTCGTAAGTGAAACGCAGCACGGAACTCTGCTCAAATGCCTCCTTCAGCTCCTGCAGATGTCTGACATCAGGTACCTGTGTAAAAATGTCGTCAACATACCTGCAGTATATGGCCGGTTTCAAGTTCATGTCGACTAAGACTTTTTGCTCGATGGTACCCATGTAGAAGTTTGCAAACAGGACACCTAGGGGAGAACCCATAGCGACCCCATCTACTTGCTTATACATGTGCCCATCCGGGCTCAAGAAGGGTGCCTCTTTCGTACAAGCTTGGAGTAGTTTCCTCAGAATACTTTCTGGCATGTCAAGAGGAGCACAGGCTGGAACACGATCCATTGTTTCGTGTTCTGTCTTGTGTTGATACTTTTAATACCCTATTAATATCCTCTAATGCCACATCATCCTTCCCACCTTACTCAAATGTAATGCCACATCACCCTTCCCACCTCACTCAAATGTAGATATAAAATCAGGGAAACGCAAGTTCTAATCAGTTGTGTATTTGTGAAGTCTTTGAAAATGTAATAAGTTTTACGAAACGCGCCCGTGTCGCGTCAGACTAGAAATAAAAATGAATTTTGGAGAAGTGATTTTTGATTTACCTCCAACAGTGAAGCATAATGTACGAAAGATTGAGAAAATTCGTGTTAGAATTATTAATCTTACTTTTTCGGTCATATTTAATAAAATATATATATATATATATATATATATATCACTATTTTATTTTGGATTATCTGTAGGTTTATATTAATGTGAATTGTGGTAATTTCATTAATGTGAGTTTTTTTATGCAGATAAATTTAACATTACGACAGTGACGAGGCGTGTTCATGATGTGAACACTGACGAGACGGCTGGCTTAAAATTACCCCAGATAATTATTGACACACCCAATACGTTGTGAGGTAATCATGTGACCTCTCCCAGTAGGTCATATGACGTAATCATAATACCTCACACAAATTGAAGACGATTACGTGATCAAATCGAAGCCACCGAGTCCAATCCTGTGAGCAAACTCTAAAACGGGAGTTATAATACTAACCAGAGTATATTTAGCTGCAGTTGAAAGTATAATTAGAAGGCAAAATATGAGCATCAGAGGGAATGGTAGTAATGTGTGGTAGTGAGGAGTGGTTCTCCAGCACGCTGTGAGGGGTGAGGTACATGAGTGTACACCCGCGCCCCGTCTATCATGGATGTACTCCAGTGCTCCTCTTGTAATGAGCCCACCATAACAACACGGCCAGCTGGCATAATCTTCTGGTAGCATAATGAGTAATTGCTGAGGCCTTCGCCGGCACGTTGGGGCCAAACAAGGCACTGGGCGAGTGGCTCTGGGAGCCGAGGTCACACAAGGCCAGATGTGTATGGGTGATGGAGGCATGTTTGACCCTCTTCTAGTGTGTATATCATCTAGTCGCACCACCTCCACACTATTACGTCAGCGGCCACACCCCTCGTCACACCCATCTTGAGGTTATCTTGAGATGATTTCCGAGCTTTTTAGTGTCCCCGCGGCCCGGTCCTCGACCAGGCCTCCACCCCTAGGAAGCAGCCCGTGACAGCTGACTAACACCCAGGTACCTATTTTACTGCTAGGTAACAGGGGCATAGGGTGAAAGAAACTCTGCCCATTGTTTCTCGCCGGCGCCCGGGATCGAACCCGAGACCACAGGATCAGAAGACCAGAGTGCTGTTCCGCTCGGCCGACCGGCTCCTATCCATAACCACACCCCCTCAACATCAGAACTTCAAATGCCATTCCACCTCTCCATACCACTACCTCAGTTGCCTCATTCCCTCCTCCACGCTACAGCTTACACACACCTCACCCCTCCATACCACTACCTTACCTACTTCACTTTCCCCCCCTAGTACAATTGCTCCCGCTCCTGTGCCAGGTAAGTAAGTCCACAACGGGCTCACCATAGGCGGTGCTACTTGGAACTTTTTGTTGCGAGTAGCTGAATCTAAAACAACCACCCAGTACTATCACAATCACCACTACTATCACCACCACTACTATCACCTCCACCACCATCCCCACTACTATCACCACCACCACCGTGTACAATTCCAGCTGCCTCTGTCCGACACCCCCCCCCCTTCCATCCTTCAATTATTCCTTATTGGTGTGAAGAATGCCGGAGACCAGCTACCAGCAACAGTTTGGCTACAGTGAGAGGGGCGCCGCCGCCAATCACGCCCCCTTCTCATCACCGACATCCGCCCGTGTTTACCAGAGTTTCAAGTGTGTTCCGAAAATGTCATTTTTGTGTGTGTGTGTGTGTGTGTGTTTCTGTGCAATAACAAGGAGTTTAGATCTCGTTCGCCCGGGCAGAAGTTAACGAACAGCCATTTGCTCTCTAATGATATTGACATTTTTAGAAATGCATTATTGGTGCGATTGAACTCAATAAGCACTTGCTCTTTGTTTTATTATCTCAAATTAATAAGTAAAGTAACCCTTTGTTACAGCAGTCCAAACTTCAACTAACAATTGCCTTTGACATTGTAATACAATCCCAGCAGGCAGCTTCTCTTTAATAGAGAAGTGTTAAGTACAAAGGCTCACTCTAATAAGCACTTGCCTATATTTTGCGCCGGCGACATATCACAAGCAAATCTTTGTTTAGCTTCTGTGCTCTGCTCTAAGCCGGTCGGTGCTTAGAAGCGGGTCTCCCTTAACGACTGAACCACCCTCGACATCGTTAGCCCTGCCCCAGCCAGTGGGCCGGCCGGCAACAATACACAACCATTCCCCAGTAATGACTGCCATCGCCTCACTCCACATTTTTCTTCGTTGATACTATGTCGTACGTGTTATGAAATAGTAATGAATGGATTCCCGGATCTGCATTAACACTGTTAAATGGTCGATTACACAAATCGTATTAAGTTTATTGGTAATTATCCTCAGACTAATGAACGATAGATTGTATAAAATGGTAATATCAATTAGCAGCCTACAATTACTTACATTTTAACTATGTTGATATTGAGCAGGAATGAAGAATGGACCAGGACATTCGCAGTTCTAATGGCGCAATTTCATCAGTGTTGGATGGAGCGGTATCATTCATATTGGCATATCGTCTCTCCCGTGATATACCGCTGTTGAGAGCTCCACAGGCCCCAGCGTAAATCTTTGTAATGGGATATATTGTAATTACCAGCCGTAATGCCCTCATTCCAGGCCGTTATTGTTGCTCCATAGCCCGTCTCTTTTACCGGTGGGTGTTGGTGGCGTGGGGGGTTTTTCCTTGCCTGAAATACGACCTGGTTAACTTTGTGGCTTTGATGAAAGGCTTCAGCTCCTGGTAGTGAAGCAGCGCCGCCCGTGTTTACCCAGGCCGAGGCGGTGATGGCCGAGGCTGACAAATGCTCAGGGCCATAATGAGTGAGAGCGGCACTGTGCATTAACTGGGGAGGATCAGGGCAAGATGGAGATATGCAACATTCATCGACATGTTTAGCTAATGAGCGCCTGTGAAATATGCATGTTCTCTGATATTAATACATTTGCATTTACCACCGAGGCTAAAAGGGATAATATTTAACAGCTGCGGTGTACATTAGAGAGACAGCAACCGAAATACACCATTAAATCATTTAAAGCTTGGCATGTTTTCTGCAAATTAGATCGGAATGCCATTTTAAATGGCAGCACTAGCCGTGAGAGGATTGAGAAGTAGATGAAGGTGAGAGAAGTAAAAGTGAGAAAAGCAGAAATAGGAATAGAAGTAGAGGAAATAGAGAGAGAGAAGGGAGAAGTAGAAGAAATGTGAGAGTACTAAGCATCATCTGCTCCCGTTGGATGCTGCAGAGGATAGGTCTCCTGGGATGACTGAGCCAGATGATGGGTGATGGGGAGTGGTGTTTGCTGTGATCATTCCCGCTACAAGGAACTGGTGCCATACGTTACACCTCCGCTCGTTACCTCTGGACGCGGCAGCTGCACGATGGTTCATTGTGAATTGGCAAGAAGCCGCCGCACTAATGGCCAGAAATTTCGTTTCGATTCCCAATTATTATTATTTTTTTAAAGCAAAATCTCGAATTATCTGGAGCAATGAGTAAATTATGTTTTTACGACTTGATAGATTTTTACGCTATTATTTTTATTTTAAAATCCAAATTGCGGAATTATATCTTTATAATAGCACGTAGAGCTGCTAGTTCACGTAGAGCTGCTAGTTCACGTAGAGCTGCTAGTTCACGTAGAGCTGCTAGTTCACGTAGAGCTGCTAGTTCACGTAGAGCTGCTAGTTCACGTAGAGCTGCTAGTTCACGTAGAGCTGCTAGTTCACGTAGAGCTGCTAGTTCACGTAGAGCTGCTAGTTCACGTAGAGCTGCTAGTTCACGTAGAGCTGCTAGTTCACGTAGAGCTGCTAGTTCACGTAGAGCTCAGACCGAAACGTGGGCCGCAGACCTAAACGTGGGCCGCAGACCTAAACGTGGGCCGCAGACCTAAACGTGGGCCCAGACCTAAACGTGGGCCCAAGACCTAACGTGGGTCCAGACCTAAACGTGGGCCGCAGACCTAAACGTGGGCCCAGACCTAAACGTGGGCCGCAGACCTAAACGTGGGCCCAGACCTAAACGTGGGCCCCAGACCTAAACGTGGGCCCAAGACCTAAACGTGGGCCGCAGACCTAAACGTGGGCCGCAGACCTAAACGTGGGCCGCAGACCTAAACGTGGGCCCAGACCTAAACGTGGGCCCCAGACCTAAACGTGGGCCCCAGACCTAAACGTGGGCCCCAGACCTAAACGTGGGCCCAAGACCTAAACGTGGGCCGCAGACCTAAACGTGGGCCGCAGACCTAAACGTGGGCCGCAGACCTAAACGTGGGCCGCAGACCTAAACGTGGGCCCAGACCTAAACGTGGGCCCCAGACCTAAACGTGGGCCCAAGACCTAAACGTGGGCCCAAGACCTAAACGTGGGCCCAAGACCTAAACGTGGGCCCAAGACCTAAACGTGGGCCCCAGACCTAAACGTGGGCCGCAGACCTAAACGTGGGCCTCAGACCTAAACGTGGGCCCAGACCTAAACGTGGGCCAAGACCTAAACGTGGGCCCAGACCTAAACGTGGGCCAAGACCTAAACGTGGGCCCAAGACCTAAACGTGGGCCCAAAACCTAAACGTGGGCCCAAGACCTAAACGTGGACCCAAGACCTAAACGTGGGCCGCAGACCTAAACGTGGGCCGCAGACCTAAACGTGGGCCGCAGACCTAAACGTGGGCCCAAGACCTAAACGTGGGCCCCAGACCTAAACGTGGGCCGCAGACCTAAACGTGGGCCGCAGACCTAAACGTGGGCCCAAGACCTAAACGTGGGCCCAAGACCTAAACGTGGGCCCAAGACCTAAATGTGGGTCCAGACACATTTGCCAAAGTTGTTACACCCACTGAAGACTTGTGAAGCAGTTTAGTATTTTCTCGTGGCAAACCCTAGACAATTATAGTGAGCTTAGGACCGGGGAACTTTTATCTTTGCGACGAGTGACAAGGATTGTACACTCTACGTGGGTTTGGTGACAGTTTGCCAGTGGGTGTGTTTCAGTGGGCGAGTGTGTGGCTCAGTGGTTGTGGATAAATGAGTGCATGAGTGGTGTTGTGCAGTGCAATGTTTTATGTTGAGTGAATTTAAGTGTCTAAGTAAGGTAAGGTAATTATGAAGAGAAAACACTAAGCCATTTACGACTATACGGCACTTGAAATGGATAAGGATTAGCATAAGATGGGACCGGGGAAGGGGGGGACGGAATGGTGCCCAACCACTCGGACGGTCGGGGATTGAACGCAGACCTGCAAGAAGCGAGACCGTCGCTCTACCGTCCAGCCCAAGTGGTTGACCCAGCGATCTAACAGTGCTTGAAGCTGTCTGTGTTTAAGAGTTTTTCTGTTTTATTATTATTTACTATATTAATTAAGCTATAAATTTTCAAGTTGTCGATCAATTTATCAATTTCTTAAAATAATCCGATTTTTTTTTCAGGATTTAAAATTTAACTGGAAAAAAATGGTCCAATGAAAGTTACAGTATAGGCTGAGCATGAGCCTATACTGTGTGTTTGGTGCCTGCAACTGGTCACTAACTGCCTCAGTGTTCAGTGTAAGTCCTCACTAACTGCCTCAGTGTTCAGTGTAAGTCCTCACTAACTGCCTCAGTGTTCAGTGTAAGTGCTCACTAACTATCTCAGTGTTCAATGTAAGTGCTTACTGCCTCAGTGTTCAGTGTAAGTGCTCACCAACGACCTCAGTGTTCAATGTAAGTGCTCACTAACGACCTCAGTGTTCAGTACAAGTCCTCACCAACGACCTCAGTGTTCAGTATAAGTCCTCACCAACGACCTCAGTGTTCAGTATAAGTCGTCACCAACGACCTCAGTGTTCAGTACAAGTCTTCACTACCTCAGTGTTCAGTGACTATAAGGACACTGAACACGGGGCCTCAACTACTCAACCAACACCTCCAAGTGGGTCACTATTACTCATGTGATCCCTTTCTCCCTTACAATCGTATTACCTTCAGCACCTATTACCTGTTTCCCCTGAATGAAACATTTTAAGAAATCCTTTTTCTTGGGGGGGTTATATTTAATTTTATTTAGCATCTATATTTAATATAGATAACATTAATTATATCCCTTTAACAACTATTAATAAACAACAAGAACAAATTTCCTTGGGTTATTAAAATTTGTAATAGGGTTATGTACCGGCCAGACTGTAAGATACAGGAAGAAATTTGTCCTGTTGTTGATAAATTCATAGAATATTGACAAATACAAAATTAAAAAAGTCAAAAAACCCTTCCTTGATTTTTGTCATTATTAATAAAGCATTCATTACAGGAAGAGTTCCACTGTAACAATGCACTCACCTAGTTGTGCTTGCGGGAGGTTGAGCTCTGGCTCTTGGGTCCCATTCTCGGTCTTATGATGAGTGAGTGTATGGGGGTGAGGATCTGGATTCATGAGTGGAGACTTAGCTCACAGGAACATTCCTAGCTCATCAAATTATTATGACTAGCAATAAAATTGGTTAGAAATTTCCTCATTCCCTCTCATTCATTTATGAGTTTACTCACCCCCATACACTCATGCACACCGCCTGGCTACACTGCTAAAGTGCAACAGAGGTAAAAGGTCTTGTAGCTATGGACTGATCAACGACCCTTCAGTGGTTGGTGAATCCTTGCAAGCTATTAACATAAAAGAAAATGATTGCTTTCCTAATTGAGGGGTGTGTGAGGTAGTGGTGTGGAGGGGTGTAGAAGGGTGTGAGGGTTGAGGGACCTGGCGCTCTCTCTTATCCAAGAGCCTGTCTCTTATCCACGAGCCTGTCTCTTATCCAAGAGCCTATCTCTTATCCAGGAGCCTATCTCTTATCCAGGAGCCTATCTCTTATCCAGCAACCATCCAGGAACCTAGTTGTATCATATTTAGTGCAGTTCAGTTTTGTTCACCGTACTATAGAATGAACCTAAAGTTACAATGAACATGTACTAGAAACCTGAATTAGAAACTTCTCTGATGTAGGGAGATAAAACTTTGACTCATAGTCTCAAGGAAGACGAGGCGTGAACAGTGTCATAATTGCCATATATATAATATATATTTTATTTTAAATATATCAACACAACATAAAATACACACAAAAAATTGGATATAAATAAGTTTAGATATAGGAAAGAGTTGTGAAAATTCTGGTTTAGAATTGTGAACATTTCTGGTTTAGGGTTGTTGATATATGGAACTAACTGCCAGGTAACACAATGCACTTTGGGGGTCACCGTTGTGTTTCAAATGTAGGTCAGACATACATATATACATATATACATACATACATACATACATACATACATACATACATACATACATACATATATACATACATACCCATATGAATGGTTACCAGATTTTTTTAGTAAAAATGTTGTTACAACTTGACGCTTTTTCCCTAGGACTCGAGGTTTGACACCCCATGCCAAGCTGTCATTGTTGGCCGCTGCTGTTAAACCTTATGCGGAGCACAAGTTCGCTCTCAGAGTATGTACCCCTTTCCTGGATCGCCTGCCCCCCCCCCCCTTTCCTCTGTAACGCGGGTGCTTCGTTCTTTACTTTTAATCTGCTTTTACCTTCACCCGGTCCTTAATCTTTATTCACTTCTCAAACCAAGGGACCCCAGAGCTACACTTGAGCCGACCCCACGCCACGTGGTCTTAAGCCGTTGACCGGCTTCAGATTCTACAACCCTTATGACGTGAAAACAGACTTCTAGCAAAACTCTAGAATCGCCTTGTGCTGCCACCACCAGACCATTCCCACTGAGCAATGACCGAGGTCTGGATCGATCATGCTAATCAATAAACTTTGGGGCTTGATCCCCACTAGTAATATATGAATCGAATTTTACGTTAAGTGTGGAATTAATTAAAATCAAAAGGGATAATGAATTCTTATTTGGTGTAAGCATCTGCAGCCCAACTCAACTCGGCCTCTTAGGCTACCCACGTGGTCCGGGACAATGAAAATAAATTACATAAAATGGAAATTAATAAAAAGACAATTTAGTAGCTAAATGGTTTATTCAAAACTAAAACTCTAAAATCAAAGCACTCCCTAAACTGAGCACTCCCTGACGTGAAAAGCAATGAGTTGAACTAATTCCCTATACCACTCTTAACAACTCTACCTTGAGGCGACCAGCTCGGTGTTAGTGCTAGGTCTTGGGGCAAGTGGGTCGAGGTCACCTGCCCGGGCCGCTCCTAGTTCCACACTGTCTTTCCCTCATGCTCCTCTACCCAGAAGTACAGATCGGTATTCTTCTGCCTAATTTACTAAGTTACTAGCAAGGCTTAAGTTTAACAACTAATCTCTGTTGTACTGAACGACCCAGATTGGTTGAATTCTTTTAACTGAAGTTATTTACACAAGCATCTTAGGGAAGGGCTATTTCCGATTACAAAATGGCTATTTGACCTTTGAGAAATAGTGGACGTGGAAACTGATGACCTGTGACCGCTGAGGTCACTCCGAAGCAAAGTCTAGTCCCGGCTCGTGACGTCACTGATGGTGACTTACTCATTATCCTAACAATCAAGATACTCTTGATACTATAAACAGGAATATTATACAATTTGAATGAAGACTAATTTCTCTAAATTACTGAATTATGTGGAATAATTCATTATACGAAATTGTGAACAAAGGTGGCAGTTATTTTTACCGCCAATCCCCGTAGGGGATGCGACCATGTGCTTGGGTCAGGTCCCTACACGTGGTTTCTAGAACATTCTGGATCATTCCTACAACAACTAGTTTGTTACACCCCCGTCATTCTTCAGACTTTAAGGCACAATGGAGAGCCGTGCAAGAAGGTTCATCTCTAGTCTTGACCAAGTCTGGTGGGAACCATCTGAACATCAGAGCCTGTAACACCGTCGTGACCTTGGTGTTACTGTCATGTGCAAGGCCAACATTCTCAAAGATCAGCATCTGGCCCAACTCCGTGGACTACCAGTAGTTTCTACCCGTAGCACTAAGATCTCAACCTTCAACAGTCCCATGCTGGAAGTGCCTTCCTCAAGAACATCACTCCATCAGCGATCATTCATTCCCAGGCTGACTCGCATCTCGAACTTATTTGCTAAACAGGTTGATACACGGGAGATCAGGTCAACTGATCACACGAAGGCTCTGGCACACAGTTGGCTACGGGCTCATCTTGTTCCTTATATGATTGTTACCTAATGTTGTTAATGAATAAAGCTTATTCCAATTGACTAGAAATAAAATAGGCTGCTCGTATAATAGGCTCATGAAATAAGTGGGTCTCTAGGAGTAAATTCCAACTGAGCTGAGGTCGTATTACAGGACTTGTTTGCAGTTTCATCAGGTTCTTTATATGATAGTTCCTTTAAGACAGTTCCCTTTGTGATAGTTTCAAAGTACATTCTCATGAAATAAATGAGTCTCTAAGAGCAGGCTTCAGATAAGTTGAGGTAGGATAACAGCTCTTCCTTGCAGTTTCACTAGCTACGTCATTTGACAGCCCCCATAAATCCTAGTCTTAAAAGGGGGAGAGAGAGAGAGAGAGAGAGAGAGAGAGAGAGAGAGAGAGAGAGAGAGAGAGAGAGAGAGAGAGAGAGAGAGAGAGAGAGAGAGAGAGAGAGAGAGAGAGACAGAGACAGAGAGACAGAGACAGAGAGACAGAGACAGAGAGATAGAGAGACAGAGACAGAGAGACAGAGACAGAGAGACAGAGACAGAGAGACAGAGAGAACAGACAGAGAGAGAGAGAGAGAGAGAGAGAGAGAGAGAGAGAGAGAGAGAGAGAGAGAGAGAGAGAGAGAGAGAGAGAGAGAGAGAGAGAGAGAGAGAGAGAGAGACAGACAGAGAGAGAGAGACAGACAGAGACAGAGAGACAGAGAGACAGAGAGATAGAGAGACAGATAGAGAGAACAGACAGAGAGAGAGAGAGAGAGAGACAGACAGACAGACAGACAGACAGACAGACAGACAGACAGACAGACAGATAGAGAGAGAGAGAGAGAGAGAGAGAGAGAGAGAGAGAGAGAGAGAGACAGACAGACAGACAGACAGACAGACAGACAGACAGACAGACAGACAGAGAGAGAGAGAGAGAGAGAGAGAGAGAGAGAGAGAGAGAGAGAGAGAGAGAGGAGGCACAAAGTGCTCCCAAGCTGAGGGGAACATTTCCGGCCGAGCGTTCGACCTGTAATGACGCTAAATAATATAATGCCACCCATCATGCTCTGCAAATATCAGTATATAAATAATGACTGGATCCATCACTCTTCATTATGCTCCGTCTGGCATGCTGAAGGATCCCCTCACTCATATAAAAACATATTTTTCCATCACACAATTCACCAGGAGGATGTGGAGGAGGGGTGGGGGATTGGCCAATCAGCATGCTGTGTTGTGTTACGTCATGCACCTCGGTGCAACTTGAGTGACGGTGATTGGCTAATCGCATGAGAGCGGGGCCCCCCGCTGCTCTGATTGGCCAGGAAAATGAGCAAATCACAACGAAGCATCAATACATTTGTCGACATTAAATGACAGTTGATGAATGGAATCATCACATCAAAGATGACAAATAAATTATGTCTGTGATTTTCTGTAATTTCCGAGTTTGTTATTTTTATTTAGAGCAAAGTGGGATATAATTAATAAGTTGAATTCTAAATCTCTCTCTCTCTCTCTCTCTCTCTCTCTCTCTCTCTCTCTCTCTCTCTCTCTCTCTCTCTCTCTCTCTCTCTCTCTCTCTCTCTCTCTCACTCTCTCTCTCTGACTCTCTCACTCTTTCTCTCTCACTCTCTCTCTCACTCTCTCTTTCTCTCTCTCTCTCTTTCTTTCTCTTTCTCTCTCTCTCTTTCTTTCTCTTTCTCTTTCTCTCTTTCTCTCTCTCTCCTGCAGTACAGATTGTCATGGAAAATTAATTTCGTGTTGTGTTTTCAAGTCCGTTGAGATCACACGGAAAACAGTAATTTTTATACTTCGTAATCTAATATCGTCGTCGACGTCGTGTAGCACTTGAATTATTGATGATTTGTTGGTGAGGGAGGGGGGGGGGGTGTATGTTGGTGAGGGAGGGGGGGTGTATGTTGGTGAGGGAGGGGGGGTGTATGTTGGTGAGGGAGGGGGGGGGTGGTATGTTGGTGAGGGAGGGGGATGGGGGTGTATGTTGGTGAGGGAGGGGTGGGGGTATGTTGGTGAGAGAGGGGGGGGGGTATGTTGGTGAGGGAGGGGGGGGTATGTTGGTGAGGGTGGGGGGGGTGTATGTTGGTGAGGGAGGGGGGTATGTTGGTGAGGGAGGGGGGGTGGGGGTGTATGTTGGTGAGGGAAGGGGGGGTATGTTGGTGAGGGAGGGGGTGGGTATGTTGGTGAGGGAGGAGGTGGGTATGTTGGTGAGGATGGGTGTGTGTATGTTGGTGAGGGAGGGGGTGTGTATGTTGGTGAGGGAGGGGTGTGTATGTTGGTGAGGGAGGGGTGTGTATGTTGGTGAGGGAGGGGTGGGTATGTTGGTGAGGGAGGGGTGGGTATGTTGGTGAGGGAGGGGGTGTGTATGTTGGTGAGGGTGAGTTGGGGAGATGGTGGTGAGGGAGAGGGACGAGGGAAAAAAATTTAAAACACATCCTTCGGACCCATCCCCTCCTCCCACATCGCTCCACCCCCCCCCCGTCCCTCCTAATACCTCCACCCCTCCCTATTTTTTTTTTGTTACAGCTGGGTAGAGGAACAGACGACTGCTGACTGCTGTTACCAGGCTGAGAGCTTTCATATCCCAGAGCTCATAGGAAGCCTTACTCACCAGTTCCACTGAAATACGACCTGCCAATCATTTAAGAACCAGGTAGACAATCACTGTTGGGTGAACAGAGGCATACAGTTAAGGATTGGTTCCTGGTCGATCCTCTCAGGTCAGGATACGAACATGTAAAACAAATCTACAACACTGAAACTATTAGATTTATAACACTAGATGCTATTGACAGTCATCTTCAAAATTTCAAACCAACTGAATCCTATGTCTTTACTGATGGCTCCGTGCAGTTAGGCACTGGTGGAACAGGTTGTGCATGTGCAGTATATAAAGGGAATGAAATGATCAGTACACAGAGATTGAACAACTGGGCAAGCACGACACAGACTGAGATATAGGGTATTTATCTAGCCACTGAGTACCTGAAGCTCAATGGTGGTGAAGTGATATTCTGTGACTCTTAAACAGCTCAGCAGTCCTTAAATAACCCATCACAATGTATGTCGGAAGAAGCTTGTAATATTAAATGGAATGTAATTTTTGCCAATGATAATAACTATTGTATAAAATTTGTGTGGATCCCATCCCATGTTGGAGTTGGACAACATGACTTTGTAGATCGATTGGCCAATTATGCTTGCAGGAAAGAAAACACTGATTATGACTTCGAACTATCTAATGCAATTATTAGAAACATACAAATTAAAGAAATAACTTCAAAGTTAGAAGAACTAAGAAATGCCCAGAGACCTCTGGGACAGAAAAGCTGCAGTATTAAAACCTATGACAACTTGCCAAAAAAGCCAAAACGCTTGTGAAAAGCGGGGCGAGTGTGTTACCACTGAGCCACCAACACTTTTCCTCTTTATCCCTAACCCTCTCTCTCTCTCCATCACTGCTCTGCTCATTTCTCTCCCTCTACTCTTCTCTTCTCATCTCTTCTCCCTCACCCAGCTTGAGCGGCCCTTGTTTTTCCTCTTACCCGCACCACCATTTAACTGTCAATGACAAGTTTAAATTGTCTATTCTATGAGTATAAATAAGAGAATTTGTAAGTGTGTGCATGCGTACCTACCTAAATGTGTTTGTGGGAGTTGAATTTCAGCTCTTGGATCCTAATGGACTAAGGTGTCACAGGCTACATACATTTCAATGAGCCCATCGTCTGGTTTTGGTAGTAATTATAGTAACGGTTGGAACTATAGTACATATATTGACGTACCTTGCGGGTACCTGGCGGTGATTTCGGGGCTCAACGTCCCCGCGGCCCGATTTCCGACCAGGCCTTCTGGTTGCTGGACTGGTCAACCAGGCTGTTGGACGCGGCTGCGAGCAGCCTAACGTATGAATCACAGACTGGCTGATCAGGTATCCATTGGAGGTGTTTATCCAGTTCTCTCTTGAACACTGTGAGGGGTCGGCCAGTTATGCCCCTTATGTGTAGTGGAAGCGTGTTGAACAGTCACAGACCTCTGATATTGATAGTTCTCTCTCAGAGTACCTGTTGCACCTCTGCTCTTCAACGGGGATATTCTGCACATCCTGCCATGCCTCCTGGTCTCATGTGATGTTATTTCTGTGTGCAGGTTTGGGACCAGCCCCCTCTAATATTTTCCACGTGTAAATTATTATGTATCTCTCCCGCCTGCGCTCAAGAGAATACAGATTTAAGCATTTTAGTCGGTCCCAATAGTTTAGATGTTTTACCGAGTGGATTCTAGCAATAAAGGATCTCTGCACGCTCTCCAGGTCAGCAATTTCTCCAGCTTTGAAAGAGGCTGTCATTGTGCAGCAGTACTCCACTCTAGAGAGCACTACCGTCTTGAAAAGTATCATCATTGGTACAGCATCTCTAGTGTGAAAGGTTCTTGTTTTCCAACTTGTCACTTTTCTTGCAGTTGTGACGTCTACTTTATTGTGTTCTTAAATGTAAGGTCTTCCAACATGAGTACACCCAAAACCTTTACATTGCTTTTACGTCTATGGTATGATTTAACTGCGTTTTGTATGTGGTTTCCGTGTATATATTTTCATTTTTTTTCCGTAGCGTAGGAACTGGAACTTATCTTCATTAAATACCATATTATTTTCTGTAGCCCACTGAAAGATCTTAGTTACATCTGATTGGAGGTTTGCTGTGTCCGCTATGTTGTCAACTCTCAAAAATCCTGGTGTCATCTGCAAAGAATGATACGGTACTATAGTTTGTGTCCTTGTCCATGTTCGATATGAGAATGAGAAAAAGTACTGGAGCAAGCACAGTATCCTGGAGGACTGAGCTCTTCACAGTTGATGGTTCGGATATTATTTTGTTGACTATTACACATTGGGTTCTGTTGGTCAGGAAATTGTAGATACATCTGCCTATTTTTTCTGTAATTCCTTTTGAACGCATTTTGAGTGCAATAACACCATGGTCTCATTAGTCGAAGGCTTTTGCGAAATCTGTTTAAGATACATCAGCGTTTTGTTCGTCTTCCATGGCATCTAAGGTCATGTCATAGTGGTCCAGCAACTGTGACAGGCAAGTAAGTAAGTAATTATCAAAAGAAGGCACCAAACCGGGAAGGCTATGTAGCACCATCAAATACGCAAAATAATCAGAGGGCGCTAAATATCACCAAGGATGCCAATACGAGAACAAAAACGCATAAGGCGAACGATATCAAAAGTATCCGAGTCACCAAGAATTCTATCGAGGGACAGGTGACCGCGAGGGGCGGTCGGAAAGCAAGACACACGCTCGTCCTGGAAGTCAGGACATTCAAGAAGGACATGCACGACCGTAAGAGGGACAATGCAACTAGGACAATAAGGAGCAGGGCGGCGCTCCATCAAGTGACCATGGGTTAAGCGAGTATGGCCAATACGCAACCTCGCTAGAGCTGTTTCCCACCGCCGGTTACGGTGGAAGGAGGACGGCCACGAGGAAACACAACATTTAAGAGTACGTAGCTTGTTACCAGTAACAGACAACCAAGAAGCCTGCCAACGGGTAAGGACTGAGGAATGGATAACCGGGTAAAAGTCGGAATACGGAATGCCTTTACGAGAGATGGGACAAGAGCGGACAGCTTCCTTAGCGGCAGCATCCGCACGCTCATTTAAAGACACGCCAATATGGCTGGGAACCCAACAAAACTCAACCGACTTAAATTTACTGTGAACGAGAAACAGCCAATGCTGGATCTCGACAACTACCGGATGAACTGGATTAAAGCACCCGAGAGCCATGAGGGCACTACGAGAGTCAACAACAACCACAAAGGAAGACTGACAACGAGAAAGCAGGAGACGAAGAGCATAGAGAATAGCATAAAGTTCCGCTGTAAAGATGCTAGTCTCCGGAGGCAAGCGACACATATAAGTGCGATCAGGAAAAACAACAGAGTAGCCAACACCGTCCGCTGACTTAGACCCATCGGTGAAGACAGAAACGGAGCGGGAGTGAGAAGAAAAGTGCTCGAGGAAAAGGCGTTTTAGAACTGTAGGAGGGGTAAAAGCTTTAGTGATACGAGTCAAGGATGTACAAAACCGCGGAAGACGGACCCTCCACGGGGGCAAAGAAGGAACAACACGAGGAGAAACATCAGAAATACGAACGGAAAGAGAATCCTGCAGGCGAGATAACCGGACAGAAAGAGGGAGGTGGTGAAGAGGAACAGGAACCGCAGGAGGGGTAAAAGTTAAAGCACGACAGAGACGAGAGGAAGGATGTTGCAAGGACCGCGCAAGATAGCGAAGACAGTAGCGATCACGGCGGTCCTGGAGAGACAGGAAGCCAGTGTCAACATACAAGCTAAGGACGGGAGTCGAACGAAAGGCACCAGAACTGAGGCGCAACCCAGCATGGTGCAAAGCATCAAGACGGCGAAGAGTAGAAGGAGAAGCAGACGAGTAAGCAGGGCAACCATAATCGAGCTTAGACAGGACGAGAGAGGAATGTAAAGCAAGGAGAGTGCGCCTATCTGCCCCCCAAGAAGTATGGGACAAGACCCGAAGGAGGGTAAGGGACTTAGAGCACTCAACACGGAGGTAAGAGATATGGGGAGACCAAGACAAACGAGTGTCAAGGAATAACCCCAAAAGCTTCGCGGAATCTTTGTATTCAAGGGGATGACCATAAAGTGACAAAGAGGGACGAAGAACAACCCGTTTCCGCGTAAAAGTCATGGCACAAGTCTTAGAAGTAGAGAACTTGAAGCCATGACCTGTGGCCCAAGACGACACGGCATCAATCGCAAGTTGAAGCCGGCGTTGAAGGAGAGGCGAATCATCACCCTGACAACAAAGGGTAAGATCATCGACATAGAGAGCGGAGAAGACACCAGAAGGAAGAGAGGAAAGAAGACCATTGAGGGCAACCAGAAAAAGAGTAGTGCTCAGAACACTACCCTGGGGCACACCTTCGTATTGCTGAAAAGAGGGAGAGAGAGCGGTACCAAGGCGCACCCGAAAGGAACGACGAGAGAGGAAGCTGCGGAGAAAGAGAGGGAGATGACCACGAAGGCCAAAAGAATGAAGTTGAGATAGGATATGATAACGCCAAGTGGTGTCGTAAGCCTTTTCTAGGTCAAAAAGGACGGCAACAACGGAGGTCTTCGCAGCAAAAGCAGTACGTATATAGACCTCCAAGTTCACCAGGACATCTGTCGTGCTGCGGCACTTGCGGAAACCAAATTGAGAAGGGGAGAGGAGGTGATGGTGTTCCAGGAACCACATCAGACGAACGTTAACCATACGTTCAAAGAGTTTGCAGACACAACTTGTGAGAGCAATAGGGCGAAAGTCCTTAGGGGAAGTACCCAGAGACCCCGGTTTGCGAACAGGGAGGACAACGGCATCGAGCCAGTCCTCAGGGACTGACGACGACTCCCAGATCCGATTATACAGACTCAGTAAATACTGAGACGTGCTCGGAGGGAGATGGCGAAGCATCTCATAATGAATACCATCGGAGCCCGCCGCCGTAGAACCGCAGAGGGCCAGGGCAGAACGAAGTTCAGAGAGAGAGAAGGGATCATTATAGGGAAGCTGAAGATGAGTGCAGAAATCTAAAGGACGAGACTCAAGGACAGGTTTACGAAGAAGGAAAGATTGGGGAAGATGAAGACCAGAGCTAACAGAAGAAAAGTGGGAACCCAGTTCGGAAGCGACCTGCAACGGGTCCGCCACAAGAGTATCATGGAGGTGAAGGACCGGTGAAACATCGGGAACGAACTTACCCGCTATCTTGCGGATACGCTTCCAGATCTGGGCCAGAGGGGTTTCGGACGTAATTGTCGAGACATAAGATGCCCAACATTCACGTTTAGCCGTACGGATGGCCCTACGGGCCACCGCACTCGCTTTCCGAAAGAAAAGAAAAGAATCGGTCGTCTGCCTACGGCGGTGCTTCTTCCAGGCTGCACGCTTACAGCGGACAGCCCGAGCACAGTCCGCATTCCACCAGGGAACGCACTTCCGTGGACCCCGAGAGGAAGAGCGAGGAATAGAGCGGAGGGCAGCGTCGAAGACAGTGTCATGAAAAAGGAGGAGAGCGCGAGAGAGGGGCAGAAGGGAGAGGTCAGAGAGAGTAGCACTGAGGGAAAATAGGGTCCAGTCCGCCTTAGCAAACTGCCACCTAGGGAAAGAGAGGGAAGGGCGAAAAGAGAAAAAGGAAACAAGGATGGGGAAATGATCACTTCCATGGAGGTCATCAAGAACCTGCCATGTGAAATCTAAGTAAAGAGAAGAAGAGCAGAGAGAAAGATCAAGACAAGAAAGGGTACGAGTTCGAGAGTCCAAATGAGTGGGCTCACCAGAATTCAGAAGAGACAGGGAAGAAGAGAGGAGAAACGGCTCAAGGAGGCGACCCCGGGTATTCGTCAGAACGTCACCCCAAAGAGAATGACGACAATTGAAGTCACCCAGCAGGAGCACAGGCTCCGGCAAGGAGTCTAGGAGGTGTTTCAAATCAGGAAGAGAGAGCGGGACACTCGGGGGGAGATAAATGGAACAAACTGTGTACCATTTCCCCACAAAGATACGAGCAGCAGAACAATGGAGAGGCGAAGGAAAAAGTAAAGGAACAAAGGGAACATCAGCCCGAATCAAGAGAGCAGAAGAATTAGAAGCCCCAGCAATGGCTGGGGGGGGGAGAGAAAGGAATAGCCACGAAAACGACCAGGACGAGCACCAAGCATCGGCTCCTGGAGACAGACACAAAGGGGCGAAAACCGCGAAACCAGAAGTTGGAGTTCGAGGAAATTGGCGTAATAACCTCGAACGTTCCATTGAAGAATGGACAACGACGAGAAGAGAAAGGACAAAAACAGAGAACAAGGAAGAAACAAAGGCGAAAGACCAACAGAGCACGTTAAAGAATATCAGGGTCGGGATCAGGGTCAGCAAAGTCAGGGTTAGGGGGCATGGGTAAACTGAGCAAAGACGGAGGGAAGGAAACGGGAGAACAGATCAGAGGTGGGCGGGCAGGGTCCGGAGGAGGAGGAGGAGGAGGAGGAGGAGGAGGAGGAGACAACGGAGAGGAGCAGTCAAGGACAGCAGCAGGAAGAGGGGGAGTAGAAAGAGAGGAGCGCACCCCAGCAAGAGCAGCAACCGAAAGGGAAGCAGGGGCCAAAGAAACCTCCATAGCGGGAACAGGGGGCGCAAGCACTGAAACGGGAGTGGAAGGAGCAACAGAGCCAGAAGGAGGAGCTGAGGGAGAAAGCGAAGCCTTCTTACCCGCCGGGGAAGAGGAAGGAGAGGAGCCAGGCTTACGCTTCTGACTTAAAGAGACCGGTGTCCCAGCAACTACGTACCGGGCAACGGATTCCAGTGTCTCAACAGGAGAAGCCGAACGAGAGCACACACGACGGCCGTTAGGAGAGCGATGGACATCCGCCCGCACCGACAGGCGGCGGGGAGAGCCGATAGATGGAGGAAGAGGATGGGAAGGAGGATCGGAGGGGGACGAGGAAGGAGACACAGAAGACACGACAGACCGGGTAGAAGGAAGGGGAACCCCAGACAGAGGACCAGGAGGAGGATCCTTCGGGAGAGAACCCAAAGGGACAGAGGAGGGGGCAGTGGGCGCATCAGGGTCCAAGGCCTGGAAACGGTTGCGAGTCTGAGGAAGGCGGGAAGGACGAGGAGAGGAAGAGCGCAACACGCGAGCATAAGAGATATTAGCATAAGGCGGGAGCCGGCGAACCTGGCGCCTCGCCTCAGGAAAAGATAAACGCTCCCGGTGCTTCAAGTTGAGGACGGCTGCCTCAAGCTTGTAATGGACACACGCACGGGAGAAGGTAGGATGGGCCTCACCGCAGTTGAGGCAACGAGCCTGGGGAGAAGCGCACTCCGACTTAGAGTGACCTTCGCCACCACACAAAGGACAGAGAGAGACAGTCCCGGAGCAGCGGAGGGCACCATGCCCAAACCTCCAGCACTTGTTGCAGAGCCGAGGAGAAGGAATGTACTCCTGGACAGAGCACCTGGCACCAGCAAGAATGACAGAGGGTGGAAGGGTCCTACCATCAAAGGTAATCTTCACAACCCGGAGGGGTTGACGGCGACTACCACGAGGGGGACGAGTAAACGTGTCCACCTGGAGAATAGAATGGCCCTGGGCAGCGAGGATATGTCGAATATCGTCGTGGCAGTCGCGTAGGTCCCGAACACCGGTCGCAACATGGGGCGGGAGCAAAATAGTGCCAACACTGGCATTCAACTGAACGTTCTTCGAGACCCGAACGGGGGTCTCGCCAAGGCAGGATAAGGCAGCCAAGCGGGAAGCAGCATCCTGAGAAGGAGCAGCAACGACACGCGTACCGAGACGAGTGGGGTTAAAAGTAATGGAGGCATCCACGGAATCAATGAGATGTCGATGAAGGGAGAAATCGTCAGGAGGCGCAGAATCAAGAGGGAGGAGATCAAAATATTTGGCCCACGAAGCGGGACCAAACAAGGCTTGATAGGTAGCAGAACTGGAAGGAATCGAGCGAGGGCGGCCGTGACGAGAACGGCGGTGAGAACCCCCAGAGAGAGAGGGGTTAAAAGGCGCAGTAGTTACAACTAGAGAAGGAGCCGCGCCAGGGGACGAGGTAGTCACCACTGGGGGCTTGGGGCTCGACCCAACCACAGAGGAGGGAGGGGAGCCAGGGGAAGGAGTCAGAGAGGCCAAAGGAGGAGCAAGGTCGGGGCCCAATGCAGCGGAGGCTACAGAGCCCGGTCTTCCAATACGGACCGACTCGGGGGCCTGGTCGCCCACCCCACGAGCCTGAAAAGGTAAGCCAGAAGCAGCCGAAACAGGGGTTATCATCTTGACGAAATTACGAATTCACTCACGAATGTGCCCCCACACCCACCATGGAGCCACAATTAGAGGCAGGACACCCAACAAGAAGCTATCGCCGATCTTGTCGGGGCCTCCTAGGGGTGCGTCGTGAGTATACGCCCCACAAACGCCACCTTAAGAAACCGACAGTCCGTCGAGATCGGGTTCAGTGACGAAGTGGGGATTGACAATAAAAGGTTCCCCTCGCTCTCGACGTCGGGTACTGCAGTTCTACGGGTGCAAGAGTATGCCTCCTCAAGCACCCGGGCGTCAAAGTAGAAGAAGTCCAAGGGAAGAACCAGAACGAGCAAAAGGTCGGCAGGAAACGGCAAGCAGATAGGAGAAGAGGGGGGAGAAAAACGAAACAGAAGGAAAAGGAAAAGATGCCCAGCAGAATTGGAGAGGACGGCAGCAGGAGCACAAGGCTAGAAAAGGACAGAGGACTGTCCCAAGGAGCATCACACTCTGGCAGCCGCCCACTAAGCCCCCAGACGGCGACAACGAGCTGAGCGGGGAGGGGGTGTGACAGGCAAGAGCGCCCTGTTCTGAAACAATGTTGTTCAGGGTTATGGAGATGCTGGGATTCCATGTATTTTATGATCTTAATACTTAGCACTTTTATATTTTTTTATCATGTGCGATGTTGGTGCTATCGTCTGTAATATTTTGCCTCTGTCTTATTTCCTCATTTATGGAGTGGTGTTATCTCTGCTGTTTTTAGTATGTCAGGGATAACGCCCCAGTATCCAAGCTCTGTCTCCAAAGAATGTGAAACACCTGCGATATTGTTTTTTTTATCGTTCTTGATGAATATAATTCCAAGAAACAGGGCCCGGTGGAGAGTGCATAGACATGCTGTCTATGGCTTCTTCAAAATCCAATGGGGATAGGGTGACATCTGATATAGGATTTGATGTTGGTATCACGTCCAATTCATTTGGGATATCAATCTTCAGTGTGGTTAGTGGCTCCCTGAAAACAGAGTCGTACTGATTCCTCAGTAACTCGCTCATTTCTTTGTTGTCATCTGTGAAAATTCCGTTCCATCTCCATTTCGCAGGGGCCCGATACTAAATGCAGTTTCTGATCTTGATTTTGCATAGGAGAAAAAATCTTTCGGATTGTTCTCTATTTCACAGGCAGCCTTTGGCTCCCCGTGTCTCCTGGGTTTTGTATTATTCTTGTAGCTTTAGTTCAATCGTTTCTATTTCTCAACCCAGCTTTCTTCGTCGTTCTTGAGTTCGAGTGTGACTCTCAAGTTGTTCCGTGATTCGTTTTCTTCGCTTATAGAGAGAACGACGTTCCCGTTCCAATCTGCGTCTCTTCCTCTCTTTTCCTTAGGGGTATGCGGTTTGTGCATATTTCTATTGCTACTGAGCTTATTTTGTACAGGCACTGGTTCAGGTTTGCATTTTCTAGCTGTTCTTCCAGCTTATTTCTGCGAGGTCTTGGTTTATTTGCTCCCAGGTAATCTGTTTATTATTAAAATTGAATTTCCATTTTTTTTAATTTCGTACAACGAAATTAGAAAGTATAAATCTGTACTATTGAATTTGGACAAACGAGAAAAGGTTTTGTATTTATGTTGCAAAGACAACCTAAACTAACCTAACCTAACCTTCCTAGGTCTAATGCACGCAATATGAGGCCTAATATAGTACATATATGTGCTATACTAGGCCTAGGAATATTTAAGTTTAAGAATATTTTTTAGCTTCATTTTATCGGACTCTTATAGAGTGAATAGTAACAAATTATATTATCTAATTGCTTAGTACGTCAATGTTTGTACTATGGCGCACACAGTTACGAAAACTATCTAAACAGTGTGATGGGTTGTTTCAATCGAGGTGTTGAGAGTGACTCCAACTCCTCACTTCCAAGTTAGCTCTGTTACATACCCCAGGGACAGTTATCTTGAGATAATTTCGGGGCTTTAGTGTCCCCGCGGCCCGGTCCTCGACCAGGCCTCCACCCCCAGGAAGCAGCCCGTGACAGCTGACTAACACCCAGGTACCTATTTTACTGCTAGGTAACAGAGGCATAGGGTGAAAGAAACTCTGCCCATAGTTTCTCGCCGGCGCCCGGGATCGAACCCGGGACCTCAGGATCACAAGTCCAGCGTGCTGTCCGCTCGGCCGACCGGCTCCCCTATGTAGCCTGCCCCTGGCACGTCCTGGTACTGGGGCCTCGGGTCTCCTGCCTCTTCCTTCACTTCCAGATAGTCTCTCCTTGTGTATGTACGTGTGTGTGTGTACTCACCTAGTTGTGCTTGCGGGAGTTGAGCTCTGTGTGTGTTTGTGTGTTTGTGTGTGTGTGTGTGTGTGTGTGTGTGTGTGTGTGTGTGTGTGTGTGTGTGTGTGTGTGTGTGTGTGTGTGTGTGTGTGTGTGCGTGTGCGTGCGCATAGTCGAATATCACTAGTTGGTTGCAATAAACTGTTTAATTTTTATTGAACACATTTATATTTGTAAGTGTGTATTGAATTATCATTTACCACATTCCATTAAATTGCGACTCTTTATGCTGAAGACTTCCCACACTTGAGTTGACAGACTGTGTTCAGATCCCGTCGTTCAACTCTTTCTTGTTCTGGACAGTGTTTATCTGTCTACTTGGCCAATTAACCTTAGTGCTGTGTATGTCGTGATCATGTCTGCCCCGTTCCTTCCCTCCTACGTTGTAGTCAAGTGCAGTTACCTTAATCTTTCTTCATAGCTCAGTCCCTTTAGCTCTGGACCTATGCCCGTTGTATTTTGCGTTTCTTTAAATAGAAGTTTCACTGCTATTCTTACCTCACTATTTTGTCTCCTTTAAGACCCAATTCCACTTCTCAGATCACCTCTACAGATTAAGTTCATCTTACAATGCTACGCTCTTCTCCTCGGCTCTGACCCTTCTCATTAAATTTCTTTCAGCCGCAAATGTTGAGAAAATCAATACAGGAGCCATGAGAAGGATTCGAACTGGCACACTTGATGCTCCCAGTCACACGCCATAGAACACTACACCACGACAGGGAAAGACCTATGCAACCTTCTGCTTTTTTTATTCCCTACACATTTTTTTTTACTCCTACTTATTTTCTCATTGATCCACCACGTTAATGTGATTTCATTGCGTAAATATTGGATGTATCTCTTTGTTTCGTTAGGTAGCTAACGTGTATGTGGGAACAGGTTGGGCTTCCTTTGTACGAACCCTTGAGGCGCTCCGCTTATTACCGCTCTTCACTATTATATCATTCCTTGCACTGTGACCCTCTTTTTCCTTCATGGAAGGTACTCTTTCACCTCACAGAACCTTCTGAATGTCAACCCATCTTGCCCTCCCTGACCCCAGCCTCCACCTTCCCCTCCCTGACCCCAGCCTCCACCTTCCCCTCCCTGACCCCAGCCTCCACCTTCCCCTCCCTGACCCCAGCCTCCACCTTCCCCTCCCTGACCCCAGCCTCCACCTTCCCCTCCCTGACCCCAGCCTCCACCTTCCCCTCCCTGACGCCACCCGCCACCTTCCCCTCCCTGACCCCAGCCTCCACCTTCCCCTCCCTGACCCCAGCCTCCACCTTCCCCTCCCTGACCCCAGCCTCCACCTTCCCCTCCCTGACCCCAGCCTCCACCTTCCCCTCCCTGACCCCACCCCCCCCTCCCCTCCCTGACCCCAGCCCCCCCCTCCCCTCCCTGACCCCACCCCCCCTCCCCTCCCTGACCCCAGCCTCCACCTTCCCCTCCCTGACCCCAGCCTCCACCTTCCCCTCCCTGACCCCACCCCCCCCATCTTCCCCTCCCTGACCCCAGCCTCCACCTTCCCCTCCCTGACCCCACCCCCCCCCCTCCCCTCCCTGACCCCAGCCTCCACCTTCCCCTCCCTGACCCCAGCCTCCACCTTCCCCTCCCTGACCCCACCCCCCCTCCCCTCCCTGACCCCAGCCTCCACCTTCCCCTCCCTGACCCCAGCCTCCACCTTCCCCTCCCTGACCCCACCCCCCCTCCCCTCCCTGACCCCAGCCCCCCCCCTCCCCTCCCTGACCCCACCCCCCCCTCCCCTCCCTGACCCCAGCCTCCACCTTCCCCTCCCTGACCCCAGCCTCCACCTTCCCCTCCCTGACCCCAGCCTCCACCTTCCCCTCCCTGACCCCACCCCCCCTCCCCTCCCTGACCCCAGCCTCCACCTTCCCCTCCCTGACCCCAGCCTCCACCTTCCCCTCCCTGACCCCACCCCCCCCATCTTCCCCTCCCTGACCCCACCCCCTACCTTCCCCTCCAAGACCCCACCCCCACCTTCCCCTCCCAAACCCCAGCTCCCACCTTCCCCTCCCTGACCCCACCCCTCACCTTCCCCTCCCAGACCCCACCTTCCCCTTCCAGACCCCACCCCCCACCTTCCCCTCCCTGACCCCACCCCCACCTTCCCCTCCCTGACCCCACCCCCCATCCTCCCCCCCACCCTCCCCTCCCTGACCCCCACCCTCCCCTCCCTGACCCCACAACTACCTCTCTTTTCCCCCTGCAGATATGATCAACCGCTGCAGGTGAACCAGCTCTAATAAAGCAGGTGCTAAACTTAGTGTGTGTCTCTGCCTGGCCATTTAACAGAGGCGACTGACCAACGCAAAACCACAACTATGACAGACAGAAAACACAATAGCGTGATGCATCAAATGAACAAATCCACAAGGGGCCGTGATGAGGGTTCGAACTTACGGTTCGAACCACAACTGTTCATCTCATTCGTCAAAGGCGTTAATTCATCTTAACTCCCCCCCCCTTACCCCCCAAGCTCATGTGAACTACCTGAGACCTTGTTGGCGCATGGTGCTGACACCCCCCCTCCATGGTGCTGACAACCCCCCCCCCCCTCCATGGTGCTGACACCCCCCCCCCTCCATGGTGCTGACACCTTCCCCTCCATGGTGCTGACACCCCCCCTCCATGGTGCTGACACCCCCCCTCCATGGTGCTGACACCCCCCCCCCTCCATGGTGCTGACACCCCCCCTCCATGGTGCTGACACCCCCTTCCCCCTCCATGGTGCTGACAACCCCCTCCTCCATGGTGCTGACAACCCCCCCCCCTCCATGGTGCTGACACCCCCCTTCATGGTGCTGACACCCCCCCTCCATGGTGCTGACACCCCCCCCCTCCATGGTGCTGACACCCCCCCCCCCCTCCATGGTGCTGACACCCCCCCTCCATGGTGCTGACACCCCCTTCCCCCTCCATGGTGCTGACACCCCCCTCCTCCATGGTGCTGACAACCCCCCCCCCCCCTCCATGGTGCTGACACCCCCCTCCATGGTGCTGACACCCCCCTCACCCCCTCCACCCCCCCCCCAGCCCCCCCCCCCCTAACTACCTCATTGTCTTTTAAAGTGCTATTGTCATGTCGCGAGTTACCAACCACAAATTATTCATTACTCAATTTCTGTTGCTGCGGAATGTTTTTTTTCGTTATTTATTTTTTTGCGATGTTGTTTCAGTACTTTAGAGAACATACACAATTGCTTCTATTTTCACGTTTTGAGAAATAAACATTTCCAGGAATTATATATATATATATATATATATATATATATATATATATATATATATATATATATATATATATATATATATATGTATATAACGATGTATATTAGAACTCAAAGAGTAACACTATATACATCAGACAGAAAGCATTGTCCAAATGACGTCAGGGAAGAATTTTGGGTTGTTGGTGAGGGGGGGGGGGTGTTGAGGTGCACTGTTGGTGGTGGTGGTGGGGAATGTTGGCGAGGTTGGTGGAGGTTGGTGAGCGTGTTTGGAGGGGTTAGAGTTGACCATTTAGGGTGGGCGTTAGGAAGGGGGTTGGCATTTGGCCTGCGATTGACATTACTCGCGCACCGTCAATTTGGCCAGGTTAGGTTGACGGAATCATGACAGCATTTCGAGGGTTGCATTATGGAGGGGCGCGCCCCTGTAGAGAAGCGGGGCCGCCGTGTCCGGGTCTCTTATCGCCGGCGCCTATGCATGTTGGCGGGCGCGTCACCGCCGCGATCCATACGTAATGCTGGTAAATCGCAGACAAACAGCAAAACACGGCCCAATTGTCTGGCCGCGGAAATAAATATTATCGGTCCATGTTCCTCTGTTGAATTAACTAGGTGGGGGAGTTGTTGCTCGCCGCTCGTGTCATGACCGGCTATTAGTAGGGGGGGAGGGGGAGCCCCCCTGGCGGGTGAGGGTGTGGCTAGTGTGAGGGAGGGTGTGGCTAGTGTGAGGGAGGGTGTGGCTAGTGTGAGGGTGTGGCTAGTGTGAGGGTGTGGCTAGTGTGAGGGAGGGTGTGACTAGCGTGAGGGAGAGTGTGGTTAGTGTGAGGGAGGGTGTGACTAGTGTGAGGGAGGGTGTGGCTAGTGTGAGGGAGGGTGTGGCTAGTGTGAGGGAGGGTGTGGCTAGTGTGAGGGAGGGTGTGGCTAGTGTGAGGGTGTGGCTAGTGTGAGGGAGGGTGTGGCTAGTGTGAGGGAGGGTGTGGCTAGTGTGAGGGAGGGTGTGGCTAGTGTGAGGGAGGGTGTGGCTAGTGTGAGGGAGGGTGTGGCTAGTGTGAGGGTGTGGCTAGTGTGAGGGAGGGTGTGGCTAGTATGAGGAAGGGTGTGGCTAGTGTGAGGGAGGGTGTGACTAGTATGAGGGTGTGGCTAGTGTGAGGGAGGGTGTGGCTAGTGTGAGGGTGTGGCTAGTGTGAGGGTGTGGCTAGTGTGAGGGAGGGTGTGGCTAGTGTGAGGGAGGGTGTGACTAGTATGAGGGTGTGGCTAGTGTGAGGGAGGGTGTGGCTAGTGTGAGGGTGTGGCTAGTGTGAGGGTGTGGCTAGTTGCATAATTTATATATCATTATAATCGAATAACAGAATCATAGAGGGGTTATAAATGTGGTGCCGACTTTTAAGAACAGAGACAGATTACGTGCGCCGAACTATTGGGCAATTTGTTGACATTTATTGTCCACTAGACTGTGCGACACAGTGGTTGCCAGGATCAGGTTGGGTTACCGTTACCTGTGGCAGGTGGCTCCAGGTGACGGGTCTCCCAATCCTGAGCACTCCAGGTGCAAACTTTGTGAGCAGGAACTACGCCACGATCTCCCATTCTACATCACTGACTACCCAGTTATTAGACCATTTAGACCCGTTGGTATGAGGTACCTGGAGCTTTATAATTACTTTATTCACTGTAGTGTTCATGATGATATCCTCATAATGTAGCCAGAGTCTGCCAGTGCAGACTACTGATCACATGCCTCTGTATGACTAACCATCCTGTGTGATGGAGATTTTTAGCATCACGTAGCTAGTTCTTGACATAATGATGTACTCCCCCTTCATAAATGCATTATGTAGCGAATTATGCAATATCCCTTCATTATGCAACTATGGTACCTGCATGAATGCCGATGTACCTAAATGTATTAATAAAAAAAAGATACTGTGGAAAAATGGCTTGAATCAAAAATCGTAAAAGCAATTCGCTTACATCTTGGAAAAAATGAGATTATTAAACGAGTCACAACATGGTTTTAATAAGTGCTGCTCGTGTTGAACTAATTTTCTCTCATTTTATCCCAGCATTTTTCAAGTAGCTGATAGCGGAAAAGATTTGTGACACCGTAAACCCTGACTTGAGCAGAGCCTTCGATACTGTGCCTCACGACCCATTACACAGGCTGAGGCTCATGAGGGTATTGTGTGGTTGTCCCAAGTTAGATTAGGGCCTGGTTATTTCCAATGAATCAGAGGGTTAGCTTGAATAACGTCTTAGAGGGAAATCATTGCACGTGCAATCCTCCCCAAGGCTCTGTCTTGGGACCTCTGTTGTTTACCAAATACATTATATATATATAAATGATATAAACCCAGGATTGAACAGCAATAATTGCAGATTTGCAGACGATAAAATACTGGGATTTATATCAAGATATGTTGTTGCTGACGTTTTTACTGATATTATTTAACTTTACTTTGCCTTTGTTAGGCCTGACTTAGATTCTTTGCTATCTACTGGACATAAATCTACTTCAACTTGTACAGAGAAGAATGCCAAACTTAATTCCAATCTGGACCTTTGTTCCGGACTGGTCCTTTCAGTCCGGTGTTGACAAAGGCCCAGATCGGCCGAAACGTTCATCTTTCTTTTGCATTTCTCTGTGGATTTTCCGTATGCAAATGATCAGTATTTCGTGATCGTCAATTGCATATTATATATATACTGTATATTATATATTATATATATTATATATATATATATATATATATATATATATATATATATATATATATATATATATATATATATATATATATATATATATTTATATATATATATACTAAAATACTAGGGGTGGTTGGAGAAGACAATACCAAAGTGTTCAGTGAGGATCCACAAGGTCTTCCTTGTGGATCCTTGTCAAATTTCCTTCCTTGTCAAATTACTCGGCCTATTAGGCAAAATTATGCAAGGCACGATTTGCCTAATAGGCCGAGTAATTTTCTTTATTATCATAAAATCGTTTCCAATTGATTTATTTGAAATATTATTATTATATTACATTAAAAACATAAATTATTGACTTGGTTATGTTAGGTTAAGATAGGTTAGGTTAGGTTAGGTTAGGTTAGGTTAGGTTGGGTTGGTTAGGCTCAGTCATATATCTTCATTAGTTTTAATTCAAATTAAAAAAAAATTAACTCATACAAAATGAAATGAATAGCTTTATCATTTCATAAGAAAAAAAATCGAAAAATATATAAATTCAGGAAAACTTGGCTTATTTGGCAAATCGGGTCCTGCATAGTAGGCCTCGCCGAGGGTGTGGCAGGGGTGCCCCAGGGTGGGGGAGGGTGTGGCAGGGGTGCCCCAGGGTGGGGGAGGGTGTGGCAGGGGTGCCCCAGGGTGAGGGAGGGTGTGGCAGGGTTGAGGGTGAGGCGGTTGATGATGTGACAGAGGACAAGGGAGCCTGGAATGTAAGGAAAGAGAGTGTGGAAGAGGAGTAAGAGGGAGTGTGGCAATACGGTTATTGGGAAAGACGGTCAGGGGGTTAAAAGAAAAAGGGTGGGAGGGGGGGGGGAGTGAAGGACGAATAGAGGAGAAGAGATGAAGGATATCAGGAGAAGACACGAAGGATATCAGAAGAGACGAAGGATATCAGATGTAAAGGAGGAGGTGGTATGGAAGAGAAGGATATAGGAAAGGGTGAGGAAACTGAGGCGTTCTGTGAGGGATAGAAAGAGAGAAAAGGGATGGGTCTAGGGAAGGAGGGAGGGAGCGAGGAAGAAGAACGGAAATAGGAATAATTACAAAAAAGAAAGAGAATAAATATGCCGAAATGAAAGAAAACAGACAAAACTGTCAAAATAGCTGAAAGAAAACGAGATTCGAAAGGAAAGCGAAAAATGGAAATAATTAAGAGTCGGTTAGAGGGGAGCTCTGAGAGAGAGAGAGAGAGAGAGAGAGAGAGAGAGAGAGAGAGAGAGAGAGAGAGAGAGAGAGAGAGAGAGAGAGAGAGAGAGAGAGAGAGAGAGAGAGAGACAGAGAGAGAGACAGAGAGAGAGACAGAGAGAGAGACAGAGAGAGAGACAGAGAGAGACAGAGAGAGACAGAGAGAGACAGAGAGAGAGACAGAGAGAGAGACAGAGAGAGAGACAGAGAGAGAGACAGAGAGAGAGACAGAGAGAGAGACAGAGAGAGAGACAGAGAGAGACAGAGAGAGACAGAGAGAGACAGAGAGAGAGACAGAGAGAGAGACAGAGAGAGAGACAGAGAGAGAGACAGAGAGAGAGACAGAGAGAGAGACAGAGAGAGAGAGAGAGACAGAGAGAGAGAGAGAGACAGAGAGAGAGACAGAGAGAGAGACAGAGACAGAGACAGAGACAGAGACAGACAGAGAGAGAGACAGAGAGAGAGAGAGAGAGAGAGAGAGAGAGAGAGAGAGAGAGAGAGAGAGAGAGAGAGAGAGAGAGAGAGAGAGAGAGAGAGAGAGAGAGAGAGAGAGAGAGAGAGAGAGAGAGAGAGAGAGAGAGACAGAGAGAGAGAGACAGAGAGAGAGAGACAGAGAGAGAGAGAGAGAGAGAGAGAGAGAGAGAGAGAGAGAGAGAGAGAGAGAGAGAGAGAGAGAGAGAGAGAGAGAGAGAGAGAGAGAGAGAGAACTTCGTGTAGCCCCTGAGGAAGAATCATTCTCATATTATTTCGCCCACTTACGGTGTAACTGAAAGCTTTTAAAAGTTTTGTGGTTTAATCTAACAAAGTCGAGGTCTCGGATATTGAGATAAAATGCGTACACCGCTGTGATGGACTTATTTATGATAGATCTCCATGACTTGCGGGGGGAGAGAGAGAGAGAGAGAGAGAGAGAGAGAGAGAGAGAGAGAGAGAGAGAGAGAGAGAGAGAGAGAGAGAGAGAGTAAAAGAGCAAAATTAACAAAGCAAGAGTAAGAGAGGATAACTTAGAGACCAAGAGTGATAGAGCCACAGTGAGAGAGCGAATGTGATAGCAAGAGTGAGAGAGCAAGAGAGGGCGAAAGTGAGTGAGAGAGCCAGTAAGAGCCAGTGAGAGAGAGAGCCCGTAAGAGAGAGAGAGCAAGTGAGAGAGAGAGCGAGCGAGTGAGGGTGATTGTGAGCGACAGTGAGACGAGAGTGAGAGCAAGAAAGCGTGAGAGAGTGAGAGGGGGGAAAAGGGGTGAGAAAGAGCCGTAGTTTTGCTGTGTTGCAAGCAGAGTGCTTGTTTGCTGCTTTTTGTTTTTTATAGCGAGTGTCTGTATATCCCAGCGGTGTTTGGTTAGTGCTTTGGAGCCTGTATATCCCAGCGGTGTTTGGTTAGTGCTTGGGAGCCTGTATATCCCCCGAGGTGTTTGGTTAGTGCTTGGGAGCCTGTATATCCCCCGAGGTGTTTGGTTAGTGCTTGGGAGCCTGTATATCCCCCGAGGTGTTTGGTTAGTGCTTGGGAGCCTGTATATCCCCCGAGGTGTTTGGTTAGTGCTTGGGAGCCTGTATATCCCCCGAGGTGTTTGGTTAGTGCTTGGGAGCCTGTATATCCCCCGAGGTGTTTGGTTAGTGCTTGGGAGCCTGTATATCCCCCGAGGTGTTTGGTTAGTGCTTGGGAGCCTGTATATCCCCCGTGGTGTTTGGTTAGTGCTTGAGTGCCTGTATATCCCCCGCGGTGTTTGGTTAGTGCTTGAGTGCCTGTATATCCCCCGCGGTGTTTGGTTAGTGCTTGAGTGCCTGTATATCCCCCGCGGTGTTTGGTTAGTGCTTGGGAGCCTGTATATCCCCCGTGGTGTTTGGTTAGTGCTTGAGTGCCTGTATATCCCCCGCGGTGTTTGGTTAGTGCTTGGGAGCCTGTATATCCCCCGCGGTGTTTGGTTAGTGCTTGGGAGCCTGTATATCCCCCGTGGTGTTTGGTTAGTGCTTGAGTGCCTGTATATCCCCCGCGGTGTTTGGTTAGTGCTTGGGAGCCTGTATATCCCCCGCGGTGTTTGGTTAGTGCTTGGGAGCCTGTATATCCCCCGCGGTGTTTGGTTAGTGCTTGGGTGCCTGTATATCGAGTGCTTCTATCTTTGTATGCTGTATGGTGAGGATTCTTTCTCGCGCTGAAAAAATGACCGTAAAGTTGTTTTAGTGTGTGTGTGTGTGTGTGTGTGTGTGTGTGTGTGTGTGTGTGTGTGTGTGTGTGTGTGTGTGTGTGTGTGTGTGTACTCACCTAGTTGTGTTTGCGGGGGTTGAGCTCTGGCTCTTTGGTCCCGCCTCTCAACCGTCAATCAACAGGTATAGCCCCGGTATGTGTGTGTGTGTGTGTGTCTAGACCAGAGCAAGATCTAGTCTCAACAGGTTATAGTTGCATTCCGGGAATTAGGCACCATTACTATGTGTCCATTTCTAGCGCCACTCCTCCATATAATACATAACCTAATGTTCCAACAATCACTTGCCCTACAAGCTCTCCATCTCTGCTTCAGTGACCAGGGCTTACTTCACACCAGGTTCATAAAGGCGGTACAGTCTTTAACGAACATACAAGTAGTATAGTCGGATTCGTTCCGACTGTACTTATTACGTCGTTCCGACAGGGAGACAACAGAACATGCCATTCAGAGTTCAGAGTCCTCATACCTCACATTCAGAGGTATGAGGACGCCACCAGAGTGTCCTCACAGAGTTGAGTGTCCTCACCAGAGTTCCCTAAACACAGTTCAAGGAACAAAAGAGCATCACGTGCTCACACTCAGCGCGGGAAACATGCACTCAAGGATAAGGTATCAACGACTCGGTCTCTTATCTAATACACTGCATTCTTTACGGTATCAACCAATCCGTTAAAAATGTGATGTATTACTAAAAATTAAGGAACGTTTTCTTTACCTCGGCCTCGATAGGTTAGGTGAGATATGCTTGGGTTCGTAGGTTCCTGGCAGGGCACAACAGATGCGTTTTTTGCGGATTGGCAAATAGTGAGAATGGGAAGAACAGCACACATACTGAGAGGTTGTTAGATTGAGAGAGAGAGAGAGAGAGAGAGAGAGAGAGAGAGAGAGAGAGAGAGAGAGAGAGAGAGAGAGAGAGAGAGAGAGAGAGAGAGAGAGAGAGAGAGAGAGAGAGAGAGAGATGCAGCATATAAGGACTAGACTGTGATAAAGCACGAGGAGAAGGAGTCAGGAAGGGATCAAACTAACGAGGACTACTTTATTTACTGCTGCCTTCAGAGGCTGAATAATAGATCCACTGAGCAACTCGCTGACATTTTCAACCCTCGGGAAAATACATGAATAAATTCAAGACATCCAGAGGTCTGAGCAACTGGGATCGGTGGATGAACAATTGACCAGCCCCAGCTGGCCATTTTAAACTTGAACGCCATTTTTGAAACTTAAAGTTCTAAAGGCAGTTTTCCAAGGCAAAGAGAATGATCCACTGAGTTAGATATAGCTCTTCCATGTATTCATTCAGCTATAGTTATCTTGAGGTTATCTTGAGATGAGGGCTTTTTAGTGTCCCCGCGGCCCGGTCCTCGACCAGACCTCCAACCCCAGGAAGCAGCCCGTGACAGCTGACTAACACCCAGGTACCTATTTTACTGCTAGGTAACAGGGGGCATAGGGTGAAAGAAACTCTGCCCATTGTTTCTCGCCGGCGCCTGGGATCGAACCCAGGACCACAGGATTACAAGCCCAGCGTGCTGTCCGCTCGGCCGACCGGCTCCCTTCTTTTCCCCAAGTTCGGACAGTCGAACACCTACACAGACACGCAAAACCAACACAGTGCCACCGTTTTACCCTCGGGGCGGGGGGTAAAAAATGTAATGCAGTAAGTCATGTGGTGGTTGTGCATCCCCTCACCTTCCCCTCTACCCCTCCACCACCACGCCCCCCTCCCCTCCCCCCCCCCACCCCCCACATCGGAAAAACAGTGACGAGATTCGGTAATGGTTCGCGAAGTAGTTAAAAATCTGCTTCTATTTTACCTCATCGTGTTGAGAGTATAGCAAGCCTGATCCTTGTGGTGGTGTTAGATGGTGGGGAAGTTATTGGGGTAGGGTGTGGGGGAGGATAGGTAAGGGATGTTGTGGGTGGTAGATGGGTAAGGGATGTTGTGGGTGGTAGATGGGTAAGGGATGTTGTGGGTGGTGGATGGTGGAGGTGTGGGTGGTGGACGGTGGGGATTGGTGTGGGGGGCGAGATGGTGAGGATGTAACACCACAGACAGATTAACACAGAGCTGTTGATCTATAACAGCGCCGCTGTGACAGGCAACAAACCACAAACAAACTCCAAACATAAATGAACAGTTAAACAGCAACAGTTACACTAGGATGAACCCCCGTCCCTCCTCTCCGCTGCCACAAGTACATTCTGTACAACAAAAACACATCATTACTTGCCATTATCGTACAGCACAATCACCCCAGCCAGCACACAACGCCACACACACAATTGCTTTACGTTCTCTCAAAGGGATTAACCGTATAATGACGTTATGTGTTGTGATTTCGTTGCTCGTCTGCAGAGACAGTTCACATTACGAAACGGTAATTAAACGATCCATCATGACTACACGTAGTGTCACCTGTTAAGGCGAGATACACGTAATTACCATTATCAATAATCAGGGAGAATTGATAAATTGTTTATATTCCACTCTTATTATTTATAGGATTTAAGGCACAGTTTACAACTCACTACATCATGTTCCATGTTAGGTGGCATCTGTAACCCACTACGGTGCTTATCGTTTAGTAATTCCATCCTGGTGTGTGATGGATTAGGACACCATCCTGGTGTGTGATGGAAGGGAAGGGAAGGCAGGAAGTGCTCGCTAGTCTCTTCCTGGCACCTCTACAATTCTATGTTTACAATGGCTCGTGTGGGACTCTGGAAAGCCGGGGTGTTACGAGCACGCCTCTCGTAACAACGCACAAATAACTTTTCAGTAATACAGGCGAAAGAATCCGTTTCGGCTCCACTGTGGCTTTTCATATTTGCGTTCTATATGAATAATTAATTTCTAAAGACATAAGAAACGTCCAAAATCTAGGACCAGGTTTCATCAAGTGTTTATGTGAATATTTACGAAGTCTGTACGTCTTTCCTTAACAATGGTCGTTGTGCCTCTATTGAACAGTTTACGAGGTTTGAAAATTCGCAACTCAAGATTATTGTTACATTTAAACTCGTAGAACTTTGGAACTCATTAACGCCTTCTTAAATGACAACAAGCTGCCATGATCAAGGAAAAATTTACAGGTTTTGTAAGTGGAGTCAAATGCTTGAAGACTCCAGGAGCCAGATTCACGAAAGTACTTACGCAAGCACTTACGAACCCGTACATCTTTCCTCAATCTTTGACGGCTTTGTTTACAATTGTTAAAAAGTTAATGAGCTCGGAAGCACCAGGAGGCTGTTTATAACAATAACAACAGTGGAATGGGAAATTATCATGCTTGTAAACTGTTTAATAAATGTAACCAAAGCCGTCAAAGATTGAGGAAAGATGTACACGTTCGTAAGTGCTTGCGTAAGTGTTTTCGTGAATCTGGCACCTGGCCAGGTGGAATCGCACCGAAAGAACACCAAAAATTAAGAGGTGTGTACTTACGTTAACTTCTGGAGCACCTCGACGCCAGCTGAAACAAGTCCTCGGCACGTCTGAAATTAAAATCGCCTATTAGTTCAGCTTAAATAAATGCAAATAAATTAAAGCTGTCAAGCCTCACCAAACCTTGCCACATCTCACTCAGTACCTGCGCCTGGGATTCTATGATTCAACACTGTCTCAGACTCTTAATTACTTATCATAATAAATACAATAAAATCAGAAATGCAACCATTTCAACCGCGGGCACAGTGAAACCATTCAATAAGATATATATATATATATATATATATATATATATATATATATATATATATATATATATATATATATATATATATATATATATATATATATATATATATATATAATATATATATCAGGACACTATACACAATCTCCTATGTACATTAAGTTTTAACACTGCTGTTCCAGTCTTGACCTCACACTCAAGGGAGCCGGTCGGCCGAGCGGACAGGACACTGGACTTGTGATCCTGTGGTCCCGGATTCGATCCCGGGCACCGGCGAGAAACAATAGGCAGAGTTTCTTTCACCCTATGCCCCTGTTACCTAGCAGTAAAATAGGTACCTGGGTGTTAGTCAGCAGTCACGGGCTGCTTCCTTGGGGTGGAGGCCCGGTCGAGGACCGGGCCGCGGGGACACTAAAGCCCCGAAATCATCTCAAGATAACCTCAAGATGGGTGTGACGAGGGGTGTGGCCGCTGACGTAATAGTGTGGAGGTGGTGAGACAGGATAATTTACACACTAGAAGAGGGTCAAACATGCCTCCATCACCCATACTCATCTCAAGATAAGATAACCTCAAGATAAGATAACCTCAAGATAAGATAACCTCAAGATAAGATAACCACACGCTGTAAGCAAGCTGCAACACCACTCAGAGACTATGCACCCGGAGGAAGTAGCTTCATCTGTTGTCACACTCCAGCTTGACCAGAGCAGCACCGACCCACACACAAGTGGTCAAGTGTGGGGAAAGTCTCTATAAAAATGCTGTACTAACTTTAACCAACTGATGTGACTTGAAGTACCTAACTGATATGTTGAAGGCAAACTAAATACAACAGTTATATACAACTTTCATTCTTAATAACTAAGTTATGTTGCTGACACTTTCTCAATTTCTCATAAATTAAACAGAACTTATAAATGAATAATATTAAACCCTCATTAATTAACTCAATGTTCACCACTAAAAATAATAATTCTTCCTTTAGGATTGATAAAACATTAGACAAATACATTTCTCTTAGTTGACCAGACCACACACTAGAAGTTGAAGGGACGACGACGTTTCGGTCCGTCCTGGACCATTCTCAAGTCGATTTGAGAATGGTCCAGGACGGACCGAAACGTCGTCGTCCCTTCAACTTCTAGTGTGTGGTCTGGTCAACATACTTCAGCCATGTTATTGTGACTCATCGCCTGCATTTCTCTTAGTATTAACAATTTATATTAGTATTAAGTAACTATATCAGAGCAACAATTTGCTCTGATATACTCTGTAAACACTATAGCCTAAGATATGATGTACGTGCATCACATCTCAGCTTGGGTGTAGCAAAGTGTTCGCAACGCTGATCCTACGGAGTGTACAAGTGTACTCCTCAGTAAACTAATATACACCAGATCTGTTGTATCTTTCTATGTACTCTTTTAACACTAACTATCGTCACTTTAACGATAGTTCGTGACGTGTGGTGATTACACCAGCACCACAGTATCCTAGAGTAATGTTGGTTCAGCGTTACTCTTAGACAGTAATTATTAAATGTAGATATAATAGAAAGCCCAGTAGGCTCAGGAATCTGTGCACCAGTTGATTGACAGTTGAGAGGCGGGACCAAAGAGCCAGAGCTCAACCCCCGCAACCACAAATATGTGAGTACAGTGTTTCCACTGGGTCCAGGAATGGTTAAGTCATGGATTAAAGGAAAACAGTGTTTTCTGCGGAGCGGCGGGGGGTGGGGGGGGGAGGGGGGAGTTATGAGGATAAAGTGCCGAGCCATTATGACTATATAACACTTAGAAGGGGTCAGGATAAGGATTTGGGATTGGACGAGGAAGGAAGGAATGGTGCCCAACCACTTATGGACGGTCGGGGATTGAACGCCGACCTGCATGATGCGAGACCGTCGGTCTACCGTCCACCCCAAATGGTTGGACTGGGGGGGGGGGGGAACTCAAATCGCATGTTCTTCAGAATGATAGCATCATTAGATACTATGGTTGGAATGTACAAAATATGAACAGTTGTACCCTTAAATACTAAAAGATATAAACGTGGTGCACAGTAACCTTAAAGCTAACTTACACAATGCTAGGCCTATTTTAGTATATACGTGTACCATAATAGGCCTAGGAGAAGGAAAAGTTAGGTTTGATTATTGCCTTACTACCCCCAGACACTACAATGTTAATGCCACAAAACATGAATATATATATATATATATATATATATATATATATATATATATATATATATATATATATATATATATATATATATATATATATATATATTTGGTGGCGTAATAGTTCATATTTTGTACAACCAACTGTAGTAACCATTGGTACAGTAGTTGCCACATTATCCGTGGTCTGGTGTAGCAGCCATATTAACAATACTATGGCAACTACTCTACTAATATCTTGGATGACAGGTTGGGGAAAATAGCAACAACAATTTTTTGCGGTTGAAATTTTATCCTGCCGCCCAAACCATGTTTCTCCCCCCAACCAAACCCCCTCCCCCCTCCCCCTCATATACCAGCTCCTTCCCTAAAAAATCCCTCTTCCTCCTCACTCCCAATCTCTCCCTCTCCAATCTCACACGGTCCAACTACTTGGGCTGGACGGTAGAGCGACGGTCTCTCTTCATGCAGGTCGGCGTTCAATCCCCCGACTGTCCAAGTGCTTGGACATCATTCCTTCTCTCATCCCAAGTCCTTATCCTGATTATACTGGATTACTACGTCTCTCAGATGTTGTACTGTATGTGGATTACTACGTCCCTCGACATGTATACCAGAAACACTAAGAAATGCTAAGAAGGTCTTCAACATTCGCTATGTTCATACAGCTAGCTCACAACACACCCTGTACAGAGGGCCCTCACAACACACCCTGTACAGAGGGCCCTCACAACAACACACCCTGTACAGAGGGCCCTCACAACACACCCTGTACAGAGGGCCCTCACAACACACCCTGTACAGAGGGCCCTCACAACAACATACCCTGTACAGAGGGCCCTCACAACACACCCTGTACAGAGGGCCCTCACAACACACCCTGTACAGAGGGCCCTCACAACACACCCTGTACAGAGGGCCCTCACAACACACCCTGTATAGAGGGCCCTCACAACACACCCACCAAACATACTATTCACGGTGGATTCCTTCAGACAAGCGATGAGAGAAAAGATGATTGTGCCTCATTACTTCACTTCCAGCAAGGAGCACAAAGCTCAATAGCTTTTCTTGAGTCATTATTTCCCAGCACCAATTCACTTAACTAACGCGGGTTCGATCCCATCGTTCTGTCTCATACTTTCCTCATAGATATGTCACGTTCTTCTGGTTTCGTTGTAAAATTCACATTTAACACATAAACGGCCGCGTTAAACACGAGAGGTGAAGTCACTTTGTTGTTGTTATTAGGTTAGGGGCAACTACAGCACGGTTAATTCACTTTCTACAACACTTCATCAGCACAAGACTACGTCAGCGCCCACCATGTCAACAGGCGCTAGGCAAGATTAGCGTCCACAGACAACCACCTCCCTTAACTGTGGCTATGCAGCCATGGTTCTAAACATTGGTCAATTATTCCAACCCGGCATTAGTCAAGGCTCGATAAATAAGACATTGATAAATTTTAACGTATTGTGAATTGAAACTACGTTTGTTCTCATTTATATATTAATATTATTATTATATAAAGTTCTATGTTTTAGTTAGGCGCAGATGAGGTTTGATTAGGGGTTTGGGTTCTGTTGGCGACTGTTTGTATTCACAACCCGTCCTCAACTCAAGTCCATTCCATCCAGCGGTCGACCCCACAGACGCATTCATAAATTTGTACGTGATGTTCATTCAAAACAGGAATTTTCTCAAATATAAAATAATATTATAATAAATTAGCATATTGTGCATATATAGGCATAGGTTAGGTTAGGTGTATAAGTTCTGTTGGCGATTATTTGTATTTGTAGTACGTGGGTGAAGCATTTACAGCGTTGTGATTCGAACAAAATTCGTCAGTGAAGCACTTGTTCCGGATATGTTCGAACGTCAGCAGTTGTGGGTCGTATGTAAACCGCTTTTCATTCATAAACAGGGGGTTTGGCGGCTGCATGGAATCACTTTTGGATCTTTGTTTGGAGGACGGGCTGGTTTAGAGCGTTGCGGTTCGAACAAAATTCGTCAGTGACGCGCTGGTTCCAAAAGTGTTCGAACGTCATCAGTTGTGAGTCGTGTGTAAACCGTTTTTCATTCATAACCAGGGGGTTTGGAGGGTGGATGGAATCACTTTTGGGTCTTTGATTGGACGGGCTGCCCGCTCTCTGTTGGTGGTCCCTCGGGTAGGTTAGAGTCGGGGGGGATTTAGTCCAACAGTTTGGTATGGTTGGGGTCGCTCAGGAGCACAAGCCATGTGTACGCTACGCTAACATCGATGAATGCGTCTTGGACGAAAGCTGCAGCTTGGGCATAGTCTAAGCTCTCTAACCTGTAAATTATATACACACGCCCAATGGCTACGGCGATGGATGTCTCTAAGCATTAAACCTCATCGTCATATGTACACTGGAATACTCGCTACACATGGAAGCAAGAGCACACAATGTCTTACATACGGCGTGAAGACGGACGGAGGTTCCCTCTTTCTGATAAAAAGGAAATTCCTTTCACGGAAAAAACACAAAAAGTATTTTCATCATTTTCGCAAATAAAACACATTTTCGCTTTCGTAAAAGACACATTAACTATAAAGATTTAAAAACAGAGAATATGCTTCACTTTTCACCTTCAAAAATCGAGGCAAGGGGGGAGGGGGGAGAGGTACGGAGAAGGGAGAGAGCTACAGGGGGGGGGGAAGAGCTAGGGGGTAGAGAGGAAGGGGGGGGGGGTTGAAAAGAGGTAGGGGGGAAGAAGAAAGGTAGGACGGAGAGAGGCAGGGGGAAGGAAAGAGGTAGGAGTAGAGAGGTAGAGGTAGGAGAGAGGCAGGGGGGTAGGGGGGTTAGGAGAAGGGGTAGTAGAGGACACAGGGGGGGGGGGGGGTTAGGAGGAACCACTCGTATATTACAGTGACATAATTACAGGTAATTTACCTGCCGCTGATTAACTAGGTTTCGGAAATTGTTTCACACGACGTTGGACTCAGCGTCGCCGTCTGTATGATACAGTGATACAGTGATCACTGTCAATGTTGCCATACAACACCACGGAGATCACCGTCAATGTTGCCATACAACACCACGGAGATCACTGTCAATGTTGCCATACAACACCACGGAGATCACTGTCAATGTTGCCATACAACACCACGGAGATCACTGTCAATGTTGCCATACAACACCACGGAGATCACCGTCAATGTTGCCATACAACACCATGGAGATCACTGTCAATGTTGCCATACAACACCACGGAGATCACTGTCAATGTTGCCATACAACACCACGGATATCACCGTCAATGTTGCCATACAACACCAGGGAGATCACTGTCAATGTTGCCATACAACACGGAGATCACCGTCAATGTTGCCATACAACACCACGGAGATCACTGGCAATGTTGCCATACAACACCACGGAGATCACCGTCAATGTTGCCATACAACACCACGGAGATCACTGGCAATGTTGCCATACAACACCACGGAGATCACTGGCAAAGTTGCCATACAACACCACGGAGATCACCGTCAATGTTGCCATACAACACCACGGAGATCACTGGCAATGTTGCCACACAACACCACGGAGATCACCGTCAATGTTGCCATACAACACCACGGAGATCACCGTCAATGTTGCCATACAACACCACGGAGATCACTGTCAATGTTGCCATACAACACCACGGAGATCACCGTCAATGTTGCCATACAACACCATGGAGATCACCGTCAATGTTGCCATACAACACCACGGAGATCACTGTCAATGTTGCCATACAACACGGAGATCACCGTCAATGTTGCCATACAACACCAGGGAGATCACTGTCAATGTTGCCATACAACACCACGGAGATCACCGTCAATGTTGCCATACAACACCAGGAAGATCACTGTCAATGTTGCCATACAACACCACGGAGATCACCGTCAATGTTGCCATACAACACCACGGAGATCACCGTCAATGTTGCCATACAACATCACGGAGATCACTGTCAATGTTGCCATACAACACCACGGAGATCACTCCCAATGTTGCCACACAACACCAGGGAGATCACCGCCAATGTTGCCACACAACACCACGGAGATCACTCCCAATGTTGCCATACAACACCACGGAGATCACTGTCAATGTTGCCATACAACACCACGGAGATCACCGTCAATGTTGCCATACAACACCACGGAGATCACTGTCAATGTTACCACACAACACCACGGAGATCACTGGCAATGTTGCCACACAACACCACGGAGATCACTGTCAATGTTACCATATAACACCACGGAGATCACTGGCAATGTTGCCACACAACACCACGGAGATCACTGTCAATGTTGCCACACAACACCACGGAGATCACTGTCAATGTTGCCATACAACACCACGGAGATCACTCCCAATGTTGCCACACAACATCACGGAGATCACTGTCAATGTTGCCATACAACACCACGGAGATCACTGTCAATGTTACCATACAACACCACGGAGATCACTCCCAATGTTGCCATACAACACCACGGAGATCACTGTCAATGTTGCCACACAACTATGAAGGGGATCGATGCCTGGCAACTTAGGACCACCGGCTGTGAGAGGCTGACCCGCCCCGCCGTCACTGTTATGGCGGTCTTTGATGAGCGATCACCCGGATGTAATGTATGCCATATAGTAATTAGATGGTTATTAATGATTGCAATGATAAAGCGCTAGAAGCATACGTCGGTATTATGCTGGTGGGCGGTGGGCGGTGGGCGGTACCTGGTGGGTGGGAACTACCTCCCACAAACCATCATTAGTCCCACAAACAATCCCAGTCCCCGCAAACCATCCCCCCACCACGAACCATTCCTAGCCACCCTCTCCCCCACAAACCACCCCCAGCCTTCTCCCTCCCCCACAAATCACCCCCAGCCTCTCCCTCCCCCACAAACCACGCTCCCAGCTTCCCCCTCCCCCACAAACCACCCCCAGCCTCCCCCCCCTCACAAACCACCCCCAGCCTCCCCCTCCCTCACAAACCACCCCCAGCCTCCCCCCCTCCCCCACAAACCATCCCCAGCCTCCCCCCCTCCCCCACCTTTTAAAAAAAGGTCTTTATGAAATCCTCCACCAAAGTTCGTCTTGGAAACTTCTCCGCATTTATAATATTTCCAGGATAATTATAACTTGTCAAGAGACATTTCAACTCGTTTTTCACCAATTAACGGCCCACTTAACTCAGCTCAAGTTTTAAACAAGACGAATCTTACTTGTATTTAATGTATCTTCGAGAATCCGCGCGATTGGAGCCCCGTCACTCACATACTCTACTTGAGGTAAAACTCGCAAGTATCTCAGGAATATTTTAGCAGCAGAGGGTGTGGAAGGACGGAGGGGAGGGATGCTTGAGGTAGGGCTGAGGTGGTTGGGCTTTATGGAATAAAGAGTTTTTTTTTTGTGCGGGAGGAGGGGATTGTGTGGTGCCGAGCTGGTGGTGGGATAGTGATTGGTGAGTTTGGGCTGGGATGAGGGAGAGAGGCCAGGCTGGGATGAGGGAGTGACGGTTAGGTCGGACTGGGCCTGGGTAAATAGTTACAGCATGGGAGTGTTCAGAAGATTTTCTTGACACAATCCTGGCTGTATCTACCGCTGGGTGACGGAAACCTTCACTATATATTGAGTCTGCTACTGAGACTCTTCACTGAGTCTTAGACCCGGGAATCTGCATTCAACTATACAGCTATCTTGAGTTTCAACCTAAGTCTCCAGCAATAGGGAGTTACAACCAAAGTCTCCAGCAATAGGGAGTTACAACCAAAGTCTCCAGCAATAGGGAGTTAGAACCTAAGTCTCCAGCAATAGGGAGTTACAACCTAAGTCTCCAGCAATAGGGAGTTACAACCTAAGTCTCCAGCAATAGGGAGTTTCACCCTAAGTCTCCAGCAATAGGGAGTTACAACCTAAGTCTCCAGCAATAGGGAGTTTCACCCTAAGTCTCCAGCAATAGGAGTTACAACCTAAGTCTCCAGCAATAGGGAGTTTCACCCTAAGTCTCCAGCAATAGGGAGTTTCAACCTAAGTCTCCAGCAATACTAGTTACAACCTAAGTCTCCAGCAATAGGGAGTTACAACCTAAGTCTCCAGCAATAGGGAGTTACAACCTAAGTCTCCAGCAATAAGGAAGTTCCAACCTAAGTCTCCAGCAATAGGGAGTTACAACCTAAGTCTCCAGCAATAGGGAGTTACAACCTAAGTCTCCAGCAATAGGAAGTTCCAACCTAAGTCTCCAGCAATAGGTACTCTACACTAAAGTCTCTCCAACATAAGCCTTCTTTCTTCAGTCTCTCATAAGTCTGTCACTACAGCAACTTCAAATAAGGCTTTCATGCCCTTACTTCTTATGCTTCTCACCACTGTAAGTCTGATTCTATAAGTCTCTCGTTCCACTGAGCCTCTGTCCACCCGGATAAAGTGTTCCACTGAGCCTCTGTCCACCCGGATAAAGTGTTCCACTGAGCCTCTGTCCACCCGGATAAAGTGTTCCACTGAGCCTCTGTCTACCCGGATAAAGTGTTCCACTGAGCCTCTGTCCACCCGGATAAAGTGTTCCACTGAGCCTCTGTCCACCCGGATAAAGTGTTCCACTGAGCCTCTGTCCACCCGGATAAAGTGTTCCACTGAGCCTCTGTCCACCCGGATAAAGTGTTCCACTGAGCCTCTGTCCACCCGGATAAAGTGTTCCACTGAGCCTCTGTCCACCCGGATAAAGTGTTCCACTGAGCCTCTGTCCACCCGGATAAAGTGACAAAGGAGAAGCAATCCTTTTAAATTATATATTTTCCTTTACAATTTTAACCTAATTCGAGTTGGGGGAAGATACGTCATTTGGGGTCACCCCTGGTTATAATGGGGTCCAAGGGGTCACCCCTGGTTATAATGGGGTCCAAGGGGTCACCCCTGGTTATAATGGGGTCCAAGGGGTCACCCCTGGTTATAATGGGGTCCAAGGGGTCACCCCTGGTTATAATGGGGTCCAAGGGGTCACCCCTGGTTATAATGGGGTCCAAGGGGTCACCCCTGGTTATAATGGGGTCCAAGGGGTCACCCCTGGTTATAATGGGGTCCAAGGGGTCACACCTGGTTATAATACTGGGGTCCAAGGGGTCATCCCTGGTTAAAATGGGGTACAAGGGGTCACCCCTGGTTATAAAACTGGGGTCCAAGGGGTCATCCCTGGTTATAATACTGGGGTCCAAGGGGTCACCCCCTGGTTATAATGGGGTCCAAGGGGTCACCCCTGGTTATAATGGGGTCCAAGGGGTCACCCCTGGTTATAATGGGGTCCAAGGGGTCACCCCTGGTTATAATACTGGGGTCCAAGGGGTCATCCCTGGTTATAATACTGGGGTCCAAGGGGTCACCCCCTGGTTATAATGGGGTCCAAGGGGTCACCCCTGGTTATAATGGGGTCCAAGGGGTCACCCCTGGTTATAATGGGGTCCAAGGGGTCACCCCTGGTTATAATACTGGGGTCCAAGGGGTCACCCCTGGTTATAATGGGGTCCAAGGGGTCACCCCTGGTTATAATGGGGTCCAAGGGGTCATCCCTGGTTATAATACTGGGGTCCAAGGGGTCACCCCTGGTTATAATGGGGTCCAAGGGGTCACCCCTGGTTATAATGGGGTCCAAGGGGTCACCCCCTGGTTATAATGGGGTCCAAGGGGTCACCCCTGGTTATAATGGGGTCTAAGGGGTCACCCCTGGTTATAATGGGGTCCAAGGGGTCACCCCCTGGTTACAATGGGGTCCAAGGGGTCACCCCTGGTTATAATACTGGGGTCCAAGGGATCACCCCTAGTTATAATACTGGGGTCCAAGGGGTCACCCCTGGTTATAATACTGGGGTCCAAGGGGTCACCCCCTGGTTATAATGGGGTCCAAGGGGTCACCCTTGGTTATAATGGGATCCAAGGGGTCACCCCTGGTTATAATGGGGTCCAAGGGGTCATCCCTGGTTATAATACTGGGGTCCAAGGGGTCACCCCCTTGGTTATAATGGGGTCCAAGGGGTCACCCTTGGTTATAATGGGGTCCAAGGGGTCACCCTTGGTTATAATGGGGTCCAAGGGGTCACCCCTGGTTACAATGGAGTCCAAGGGGTCACCCCTGGTTACAGTACTAGGGGTCAAAGAACTATACCAGTGTGGTCAAACTCATGAGAGACTGACTGGCTATATCTAAGCTAACTCACAGACAACGGACCACTGGGCAGAATATTCAGGTAAGTTATTCAGTTATTCAATAAGTTATTCAGGCCTAACTCACTATAGTTAGGCAAGGTATATTTCACTTTAGAGAGGCCGGCTATATTTCCCTTTAGAGAGGCCGGCTATATTTCACTTTAGAGAGGCCGGCAATATTTCACTTTAGAGAGGCCGGCTATATTTCACTTTAGAGAGGCCGGCTATATTTCACTTTAGAGAGGCCGGCTATATTTCACTTTAGAGAGGCCGGCTATATTTCACTTTAGAGAGGCCGGCTATATTTCACTTTAGAGAGGCCGGCTATATTTCACTTTAGAGAGGCCGGCTATATTTCACTTTAGAGAGGCCGGCAATATTTCACTTTAGAGAGGCCGGCTATATTTCACTTTAGAGAGGCCGGCTATATTTCACTTTAGAGAGGCCGGCTATATTTCACTTTAGAGAGGCCGGCTATATTTCACTTTAGAGAGGCCGGCTATATTTCACTTTAGAGAGGCCGGCAATATTTCACTTTAGAGAGGCCGGCTATATTTCACTTTAGAGAGGCCGGCTATATTTCACTTTAGAGAGACCGGCTATATTTCAGAGAGGCCGGCTATATTTCCCTTTAGAGAGGCCGGCAATATTTCACTTTAGAGAGGCCGGCTATATTTCACTTTAGAGAGGCCGGCTATATTTCACTTTAGAGAGGCCGGCTATATTTCCCTTTAGAGAGGCCGGCTATATTTCACTTTAGAGAGGCCGGCTATATTTCACTTTAGAGAGGCCGGCTATATTTCACTTTAGAGAGGCCTGCTATATTTCACTTTAGAGAGACCGGCTATATTTCACTTTAGAGAGGTCGTGTACGCATGATAATCATCGCAAGCTAACCAAAACCCAAACGCCGAGCTTAATATCTTGCGGGAGTTGGCCGGAATTTCATTGTGGTCATTACCTTAATGTCAGCCAATCACAATTAGAATTAACTATGAAAAATAAATCTGTGCGGAAGCTTGTCAATCACTCCAAATACAAATCAATCATAATGTTATTTATAATTGACTCATTGTCAGCCAATCATAATAAATGGTGACCATACAGTTAATGTTTCTGGCGCTCGTTCAAAATATATGTATTTGTATAGAATTGATGGTCACTCGTTAGACTTTATAAGGCGATTTATTAGCCTTGTTCGTCGCCATGTTGTCATTGATCGTTGACATGAAGTTTTTGGAGTTTGCATTTGTGTAATTATACCTCCTAATTATCCCTCCTGTAATTATACCTCCATGGCCAGTACACCTGAGGCAGGGCTGACCTACCCCCCCAGGGACACCTGAGGCAGGGCTGGCCTCCCCCCCCCAAGGGACACCTGAGGCAGGGCTGGCCTCCCCCCCAGGGACACCTGAGGCAGGGCTGGCCTCCCCCCCCCAGGGACCCCTGAGGCAGGGCTGGCCTCCCCCCCCCCAGGGACACCTGAGGCAGGGCTGGCCGCCCCCCCCCAGGGACACCTGAGGCAGGGCTCCCTCCCCCCCCCCCGGGACCCCTGAGGCAGGGCTGGCCTCCCCCCCCCTCCCCCCCGGGACACCTGAGGCAGGGCTGGCCTCCCCCCCCCCCAGGGACACCTGAGGCAGGGCTGGCCTCCCCTCCCCGGGACACCTGAGGCAGGGCGGGCCTCCCCCCCCAGGGACACCTGAGGCAGGGCGGCCCCCCCCAGGGACACCTGAGGCAGGGCTGGCCTCCCCCCCCCAGGGACACCTGAGGCAGGGCTGGCCTCCCCCCCCCCCCAGGGACACCTGAGGCAGGGCTGGCCTCCCCCCCCAGGGACACCTGAGGCAGGGCTGGCCTCCCCCCCCCCAGGGACACCTGAGGCAGGGCTGGCCTCCCCCTCCCCAGGGACACCTGAGGCAGGGCGGCCCCCCCCAGGGACACCTGAGGCAGGGCTGGCCTCCCCCCCAGGGACACCTGAGGCAGGGCTGGCCTCCCCCCCCCAGGGACACCTGAGGCAGGGCTGGCCTCCCCCCCCCAGGGACACCTGAGGCAGGGCTGGCCTCCCCCCCCCCAGGGACACCTGAGGCAGGGCTGGCCTCCCCCCCAGGGACACCTGAGGCAGGACTGGCGTCCCCCCCCCAGGGACACCTGAGGCAGGGCTGGCCTCCCCCCCCCAGGGACACCTGAGGCAGGGCTGGCCTCCCCTCCCCCAGGGACACCTGAGGCAGGGCTGGCCTCCCCCCCCAGGGACACCTGAGGCAGGGCTGGCCTACCCCCTGCCCCCCAAGGGACACCTGAGGCAGGGCTGGCCTCCCCCCCCAGGGACACCTGAAGCAGGGCTGGCCTCCCCCCCCCCCCCAGGGACACCTGAGGCAGGGCTGGCCTTCCCCCCCCAGGGACACCTGAGGCAGGGCTGGCCTCCCCCCCCCCCCAGGGACACCTGAGGCAGGGCTGGCCTCCCCCCCCCCAGGGACACCTGAGGCAGGGCTGGCCTCCCCCCCCCACGGGACACCTGAGGCAGGGCTGGCCTCCCCCCCCCAGGGACACCTGAGGCAGGGCTGGCCTCCCCCCCCCAGGGACACCTGAGGCAGGGCTGGCCTCCCCCCCTCAGGGACACCTGAGGCAGGGCTGGCCTCCCCCTCCCCCCACGGGACACCTGAGGCAGGGCTGGCCTCCCCCCCCAGGGACACCTAAGGCAGGGCTGGCCTCCCCCCCCCCCAGGGACACCTGAGGCAGGGCTGGCCTCCCCCCCCCCAGGGACACCTGAGGCAGGGCTGGCCTCCCCCCCCCCCACGGGACACCTGAGGCAGGGCTGGCCTCCCCCCCCAGGGACACCTGAGGCAGGGCTGGCCTCCCCCCCCCAGGGACACCTGAGGCAGGGCTGGCCTCCCCCCCCAGGGACACCTGAGGCAGGGCTGGCCTACCCCCCCCCCCAGGGACACCTGAGGCAGGGCTGGCCTACCCCCTGCCCCCCAAGGGACACCTGAGGCAGGGCTGGCCTCCCCCCCCCCAGGGACACCTGAGGCAGGGCTGGCCTCCCCCTCCCCAGGGACACCTGAGGCAGGGCTGGCCTCCCCCTCCCCAGGGACACCTAAGGCAGGGCTGGCCTCCCCCTCCCCAGGGACACCTGAGGCAGGGCTGGCCTCCCCCTCCCCAGGGACACCTGAGGCAGGGCTGGCCTCCCCCTCCCCAGGGACACCTGAGGCAGGGCTGGCCTCCCCCTCCCCAGGGACACCTAAGGCAGGGCTGGCCCCCCCCCTCCCCAGGGACACCTCAGGCAGGGCCTACCTCGGGGCCACGCTCATCAGTCGCAACCATTATTTAATTTGCTAATAAGTTTAGTGAGAATCTCAAGACTTTTCACGAAATGTCTCGAGGAAATTAGTAGGTACCCTCTAACTTTGTCGAAATTAGGCAAATAACCGAGATGTTTTATTCATGGAAGATTTCCCGCTGAACAACAGTGATACGGAGTGAGAGGACAGTGAAGTGCTGGGTAGTGGAGTGTGTTCACTCTTGTCGTTCACCTGTCAGGCCGCCCGTAGGCCTCTTGCGCCTGTAGGGCTCTTGCGCCCGTAGGCCTCTTGCGCCCGTAGGGCTCTTGCGCCTGTAGGCCTCTTGCGACCGTAGGGCTCTTGCGCCTGTAGGCCTCTTGCGCCTGTAGGCCTCTTGCGCCTGTAGGCCTCTTGCGCCCGTAGGGCTCTTGCACCTGTAGGGCTCTTGCGCCTGTAGGCCTCTTGCGCCCGTAGGGCTCTTGCGCCCGTAGGCCTCTTGCGTCCATAGGGCTCTTGCGCCCGTAGGCCTCTTGCGTCCATAGGGCTCTTGCGTCCGTAGGCCTCTTGCGCCCGTAGGGCTCTTGCGCCTGTAGGCCTCTTGCGTCCATAGGGCTCTTGCGCCTGTAGGCCTCTTGCGTCCATAGGGCTCTTGCGTCCATAGGCCGCGTCTTCATTCTAGATTAGCATTTTAGAAGCCATACAATCACCTTCTGTGGTTGATTGTTCAATAAATTATAGAATAATATGTTTAACAGATCTCTAACCCTGTCCATGGAGGACAGAAGGAAATGTATATATATGCTGGATAGCACTGTAAATGTGTGGCCACGTCTGTGGTAGTAAAAAAAAAAAAAAATAAAAAATTAAATAAAACCGCGGCTTTATTCACTCTTGTCCCATGTAAACACTCCCTAAACCAAAACACCCTAAATAAACCCAATTAAGCCCTAACATTACATAAACCCACAATATATATATATATATATAATCTACTGTGCAATTGACGATCACAAAACACTGATCATTTTATGCGGAAAATCTACAGAGAAATATGAAAGGAAGTGAACGTTTCGG
>NC_091170.1:39284363-39319363 GCF_040958095.1 Procambarus clarkii | reverse complement strand
AAGAGACAGACATTAAACTAGTTAAACTAATCAACATTTAACAGACAGAAATTTAACTAGTTAAACTAATCAACATTTAACAGACAGAAATTTAACTAGTTAAACTAGTCAACATTTAAGAGACAGACATTAAACTAGTTAAACTAATCAACATTTAACAGACAGAAATTAAACAAGTTGATTAAACTAGTCAGTGTAATGAAGACATACAGATGACAGTGAGCGTACCGATGGCATGCAAGGTGAACTAATAAGTCCTTAAAGACTTGCTGAGTGGTTCTTGCGAGACAACACAACACAACAAACTACACAACCACTACTCAAGCCTTCATCAGTGGGCCGCCGTGGCATCAATAACTAAGATAAAGTGCCAACACTCTCACCTTCTGTATCATAAATATTTACCCAGTTCCTCGTGCCCCTCACGTCCCTCACAACACCTCACTGACGTGTCCCAGAAACCTCACTACTTTGTCTCAAGACGCCTCATAACGCCTCACTACTTTGTCTCAAGGCGCCTCATAACGTCTCACTACTTTGTATCAAGGCGCCTCATTACGTCTCACTACTTTGTCTCAAGGCGCCTCACTACTTTGTCTCAAGGCGCCTCATAACGTCTCACTACTTTGTCTCAAGGCGCCTCATTACGTCTCACTACTTTGTCTCAAGTGGCATATGCTAGGCGTCATCCCTTAAGAGAAATGGCGCCTCACTACTTTGTCTCAAGGCGCCTCATAACGTCTCACTACTTTGTCTCAGAGACCTCATAACGTCTCACTACTTTGTCTCAAGGCGCCTCACTACTTTGTCTCAAGGCGCCTCATAACGTCTCACTACTTTGTCTCAGAGACCTCATAACGTCTCACTACTTTGTCTCAAGGCGCCTCATAACGTCTCACTACTTTGTCTCAAGACGCCTCATATCGTCTCACTACTTTGTCTCAGAGACCTCATAACGTCTCACTACTTTGTCTCAAGACGCCTCATAACGTCTCACTACTTTGTCTCAAGACGCCTCATAACGTCTCACTACTTTGTCTCAAGACGCCTCATAACGTCTCACTACTTTGTCTCAAGACGCCTCATAACGTCTCACTACTTTGTCTCAAGACGCCTCATAACGTCTCACTACTTTGTCTCAAGACGCCTCATAACGTCTCACTACTTTGTATCAAGACGCCTCATAACGTCTCACTACTTTGTCTCAGACACCTCATAACGTCTCACTACTTTGTCTCAAGACGCCTCATAACGTCTCACTACTTTGTCTCAAGACGCCTCATAACGTCTCACTACTTTGTCTCAAGACGCCTCATAACGTCTCACTACTTTGTATCAAGACGCCTCATAACGTCTCACTACCTTGTCTCAGACACCTCATAACGTCTCACTACTTTGTCTCAAGACGCCTCATAACGTCTCACTACTTTGTATCAAGACGCCTCATAACGTCTCACTACTTTGTCTCAAGACGCCTCATAACGTCTCACTACTTTGTCTCAAGGCGCCTCATAACGTCTCACTACTTTGTCTCAAGACGCCTCATAACGTCTCACTACTTTGTCTCAAGACGCCTCATAACGTCTCACTACTTTGTCTCAAGGTGCCTCATAACGTCTCACTACTTTGTCTCAAGACGCCTCATAACGTCTCACTACTTTGTCTCAAGACGCCTCATAACGTCTCACTACTTTGTCTCAAGACGCCTCATAACGTCTCACTACTTTGTCTCAAGATGCCTCATAACGTCTCACTACTTTGTCTCAAGGCGCCTCATAACGACTCACTACTTTGTCTCAAGACGCCTCATAACACCTTACTGCCATGTCTCACACACCTCACTCACGACCATAACACACCTCAAAGACAGCCACACCCATCTTACTCACGACCCTCACTTGCCTCATGCATCAATCTCTTCTCTCATTTTCAGAAGATGGTATCTCATTAGCAGGCTGTGAGACTTACCTTAACCAAACCTCAAGGTAAACCTTACCTTACCAGCTTTCCCTGGAACACAATCCACCAATCGGTTTACAACCAGATCCCCGATTACTGCTGGGTGAACAGGGGCGAAGAGTCAAGAATCGGCGAACTGTCCACCTTTGCCGACCAGGACTCGAACCCAGACGAGCTCGATGGCGGGGCGAGTATGTTGCCACGATGCTACCAAGGCTTGTCATCAAGGCCACCATAAAAAAAAAAAATACCTCACCATCCATCACCATACTTTTACTCTGAACGTAGACCAGGAATAAAGTAAATTCTCAGAATACGATCACAGTGAGTCACAATAACGTGGCTGAAGATATGATGACCAGACCACATATCAAAAAATCCCCTCCTCCTCCCCCCCCCCCCTACATCTCCCCCTCTCTTCCCCCTCCCTACATCTCCCCTCTCATCCCCCCCCCCTACATCTCCCTCCTCCTCCCTATATTTTACTAAGCAATTTCAGTTAATTTTTTCCCCAGAAAGGACAGGTATTTGCTTTTACCAAACTGCGGTTACGACTTCCTCTTAATAAATGCTTTCCATGCTTCGAGGCTTTGGTTAATACCGCCGGCCCTAGCCAATGACAAGTGAGGCGTTTCCATACACCAGACCCCTATTTTGTATGGTATTCTCCTTCTATTGTATTTTAACGCCAGCTCGGTCTCCCTTGGCCTATCTGCCAATGTGCATTATCAGCAACTTATAGCTGCCTAATACACCATATGTGCTTGACAAATCGCTATTAAAGTTTCTTTAGCTAGACTTGCTAATGCAACCTTCAGTATAACTTCTTCTGGTTGCTTCATCACCTTCTTGGTCCCAACTGTATTTGCTCCTGGTAGTTTCCCAGCCGTGGAGGAACCTTTCATCAGCTGGGGGTGAATATTGCATCATTCTTGCTTCTTGATTCAGAGGAACATTTTTTTTTATATTTTTTTGGTTGCTCCTGCGAGGAAGGACCCTTAAGTGGCTGTTACATTTGAAGTGGAGCAAGAGCAGAAGGTTATATCTGCGTCCTCTCGTCTCTCCTTACTATCGTCGCTTAGAAGCTGCTCAGACCTTATGCAGTTTGTGTTCAAGATTAAACAACTTTAAAACAAACGCCTTTCTGATAATACTTTATCCTGCTTTGTGTCGTGTCCGGTCTGCTTCTCTTCTCTTTCATGCTCGGTCTTCCCACTTCTCTTCTGGCTTGGTCTGCCCATTGGAATGTTTATGGTTTAATTGCCGTTATGTCGACATGTTCATTTGGGCTGTTGGTGTTCGCAGTATATCAAATATATTTGTGTTATATTCATGTTATGTTATACCCGTTTTGTCATCATATTATCCAACACATCATCTGTATCACCGCCAAATATTTGTTCTCTGTTGTACCAAACTCACAACTGCCCACGCTCATTAATACAAATCATTATGGTCATTATAATTACCATCATATTCATCATACATACCAGCCTATCTGGTCACTACCCTTTGGTAGTTACTGAACTCCAAAATCAACATTCATTGGAACCTAACCGGAAAGTCGACGCTGACTCGGGATCACAACTCAAGAGCCAAACTGAGGTCAATATGTTCGACTCTAGCCCGTCCTCCAAACAAAGATCCAAAAGTAATTCCACTGCACCCAGCCAAACCCCCTGTTTATGAATGAAAAGCGGTTTACACACGACTCACAACTGCTGACGTTCGGACATATCCGGAACAAGTTCTTCACTGACGAATTTTGTTCGAACCACAACGCTGTAAATGCTTCACCCACGTACTACAAATACAAATAATCGCCAACAGAACCTAAACACCTAACCTATCCTATGCCTATATATACACAATATGCCAATATATTATAATATTAATTTATACTTGAGAAAATTCCCGTTTTGAATGAACAGCATGTTAAAATTTATGAATGCGTCTGTGGGGTCGACCGTTGAATGTAATGGACTTGAGTCGAGGACAGGTTGTCGACTCACGGAGAAGGTGCCCAAGAATTACCAAATACTGCCCAACAGTTTTCGTCTCGGGTCGACTCCTATAACAACCAGGGGAAGAACAGTCATATACGACACATGATGAGGTCAGGCCTCGAGGAGCACCGGAGAATGGACTGACTGTCCCCATTAAGGCAATGTCTGGGATCCTCTCGGACGTAGGTTCGAGCCCTTGTCACGGCCCTTGTGAATTTGCTCCCAAGTACCTATTTACTGCTAGGTGAACAGGGGGGCATAACGGTGAAATAAACTCTGCCCATTTCTTTCCGCCTCCGGCGGGGATCGAACCCGGACCCTTAGGACTACGAACCCCGAGTGCTGTCCACTCAGCGGTCAGGCACCCCCCTTCCCTTTTATCTTTTAATATGTAAAAAATATACAACTTTTTCTTTTGTGAAAATGCAGTCCAGAGTATACATAAAGTATAATGTTGTATAATTCTTGCTCTCGTATTTTTATAATGATGATGATAATCATAATACTTATAATAATTATAATAATAATTATTGAGGGAATCACATTAACGTTATATATCAGAGAACAAATCCACAGGAGCCTTGATGCGGGTTCGAACCCATGTGCCGAGTGTTCCCAGACGCGCTCTAGTTAACTGTACCACGACATGGTCAAAATAATTGCAACCTGGAGTGCTGCTGCACCCACGAGGGTCCCGAGGCTTCCACTGAAGCCGAACCAGGGTTTCACATACCCCCCCCCTCCCATGTACTCTGACTCTGTCGTTAAGGATTCGAACTGAGTGCTCCCAAGCACTCGCCTTTGACAACTAAGGCAACTTAGACAACAATAATGATAATAAATAATATTAATAATAATATTAACATACTACAATGTCATAGTGCTTCAATAAAGGTGAATGAAAGACCCAGTTTATGCTTAAGTGCATTATAAACCAGATTTTCAGATGTCACCAATATTGGTTTACAACACTGAGTACAGCGCCTTGAGAAAGGATATCTTGAGATCTTGAGTTGATTTCGGGGCTTTTTTAGTGTCCCTGCGGCCCGGTCCTCGACCAGGCCTCCACCCCCAGGAAGCAGCCCGTGACAGCTGACTAACACCCCAGGTACCTATTTTACTGCTAGGTAACAGGGGCATAGGGTGAAAGAAACTCTGCCCCATTGTTTCTCGCCGGCGCCCGGGATCGACCCCGGGACCACAGGATTATAAGTCCAGCGTGCTGTCCGCTCGGCCGACCGGCTCCCTTAATGTTGGTGATAGCCGAAAATTTGGTTTATAATGCACTTAAACATAAACTGGGTCTTTCATTCACCTTCAATAATAATAACAATAATTCACACGTCTGGGATCGCGTCTGGGATGGCGTCTGGGATCGCGTCTGGGATCGCGTCTGGGATTGCGTCTGGGATCGCGTCTGGGATTAAGGCGCGTCTGGGATCCTGTCGGACGTAGGTTCGAACCCTCATCACGGGGCTTGTGGATCTGTTCATAACAATAATACATTCACCTAAGCTCAGTTTTCCAGTTGTCTCCGGTAATAATTAATACTCGAAAAGATTATTGATGAATAAAATTGAGGAAATAATCCAACACCGACTTGATAAAGATTAGTAATTCGCTTCTGAGCTGACAATATTTAATTTTTCACTAGAGCCCAAAAGTTCAATAATTCATTACTGAACAAAAAATATAAATAATCCACTTTTGAGCGACAAAGGTCGATCAGAAAGTCGCTTTGTTGCTCGACAAAGGTCGCTCACTGGTTCGAATCCTCTACTTAGCCGACCAAATTTAGTAATCACTACTGCCTTTAACAAAGGGTAATTATCCTCTACAGGGCCAAGAAAGGCCAGTAATCCGCTCATACCCCAACAGAGGGGCCGTGATCAATTATGGGGCAACAAAGATCAATAATCTACTGCGGAGCCGATAAAGGCAATAATCCTCTACAGTACGAGGTCTTCAACGGTCATAGTAGGATGGGAATGTGTATATATGTCTACCACATGGCTAGATATATTAAACTGGTTTTATTCCGATAATTTATGGTGTAGTGGTTTCGCCCTCACTTGCCCAACCACTTGGGCAGGACTGGTAGAAAATAATAATAAAAAAAAAAAAAAACTTGGGCTGGACGGTAGAGCGACGGTCTCGCTTCAATCCCCAAACGTCCAAGTGGTTGGGCACCCTTCTTGCCCCCCCCCCCGTCCCATCCCAAATATTTATCCGGACCCCTTCCAAGTGCTATATAGTTGTAATGGCTTGGCGCCTTCCCCTGATAATTGCCTTCGTCCCTCACTCGCTCGCCTGGCGAGGCCAGGTTCGAACCCCAGTGAAACGCTTTATCCTTCGATGATCACTTAAATGCACCCAACAGTAATTGGGGACCAGGTTGTAAAACCATTAACATGTCATGTTCTAGGGACACCACGGTTCTCATTAATGTACCAAACTGGTTCTCTTCGCCGGGAGCCAAATAGGCACCTAAGGCCTATATAAGGCCTAAACACAAACATAACCAATGTTGCGTTTAACGACTCACAGGTTTTCATATTAGACATTTTAAACTCTGTCAAATGAATGTTTTCTTTAGTAGCTTTTATTAAATATGAGATATTTTCAGGTACTTTTAACCAAGTATAAGTAGCTTTCAGTAGAACTGAGAATTCACAGTTGTGTGCACTTATAATTAACTTTGATAAGTTCTAACTGTTTTTGAGGAGTTTTAATGCTGGGATATTTTAAGTTTGCTTTATTTAATTGTAGAAAGATTTGAGAAATGTTATCCGGCTTTATTCCTCACTCTACAGCAGAGAGAGAGAGGAAGTCTGGCAGATTTGTGTGTGCATGAGTGTGTCTGTGTGTTGTGTGTTTGTAACAACGAGAGTGTTCACGCCTGCCTATATGCGTGCGTTTTCGAATCTATGTGAACACGTCCATGCGATAAAAAGAACAAAATTAGAGAAAGAGAGAGATAAGAGAGACAGACAGAGTGAGAGTGAGAGAGACAAACGAGAGAAAGAGAGGAAGGGGCAAATGGCTGAGGACACAGCGCCCCATGAATAAGTAAAGAGTTGCGTTCATCGCCACGGTGAAATGTTTAAAACCTTGGCCGGGGCCTTTGGCGGGGGTCGGGACTCCCGCCAGCCAGACACGCCGCCTTCCTTTCTCCCGCCATTCTTTCAGACTCTTCCCCGTGAAAATGAGGTGTTTTGTTTTGAGGAGCGCCCGAGCACGCGCTTGTGAGCTAGTGAAGGGAGAGAGAGAGAGAGAGAGAGAGAGAGAGAGAGAGAGAGAGAGAGAGAGAGAGAGAGAGAGAGAGAGAGAGAGAGAGAGAGAGAGAGAGAGAGAGAGAGAGAGAGAATATGAGGCTTCAGAGATTACATGAGAGAAATTGAGACAGGTGTGTGTGTGATGCTTTAAATGTGCTTGTTTGGTTCCCTTGGGCAACAGGTCTGCTTTAAACAAGCAAAGAACAGAATATATATATATATATATATATATATATATATATATATATATATATATATATATATATATATATAATATATATATATATTTATATATATACACTAACTTGCCTAAACCACAAGTTTTTAGTTAAACAACTTTAGACACACACACCCACCAGAGGACTCGAACCCTCGCCAGTACAGATGCTTCACGACACCTGGCATGGCATGGCAGGTACGCATTATACCCACTGTACCAAACTTAGAGCCTTAAAAAGGATGGAAATTTTGGGGCTTAAATACCCGTCTAAAAAAAATTATTTAAATAATTAATTGATTATTAATTCTAACACGAATCTTCATAATATTTCTTGTGTTTTTCTTCACTGTCGAGGGTAATTGAAAAATTAAATCTCCAAAATTCATTTTTTTACATTTTTAGTTTTTGGTCTGATGCCTAGAACCATTTCGTAAGTCTTCTTACATTTTCAAAGACTTGGTTTACACATAACATACATCATGTTTTTTATTTGTTTTGGGTGAGGTGATATGTCACAAATGTTTTGGGTGAGGTGGGTATTAATTGGGTATGAAAGGCATAAGAATGAAAATATCTGCAGAAGGCCTATTGGCCCTTACTTTCTCTTGCTGCTCCTATGTTAGTTCGGGGTCTTGAAGTGGGTAGAATATTGTTATGCGTTTATTGGCTGTTGATTGCTGGTGTTGACTTTTTTATGTGTAGCGCCTCGTTGATGTCTAGTTTCCTGCTATCGCTGTAGCTATCGATGATTTCTGTGTTGTTTGTTAAGATTTCTCTGGTTATGAGAAGAGATTATATGTTCCTTGATTGAGCCCTGTTGTTTGTGCATTGTTAATCGCTTAGAAAGAGACGTTGTTGTCTTGCCTATATACTGAGTTCTTTGGGGCATACAGTCCCCAAGTGGGCATACGAAGACGTAGACGACTTTGGTTTCCATCAAGGCGTTCTGTTTGGTGTCTGGGGGAGTTTTTCATGAGCAGGCTGGCCGTTTTTTGTTTTTGTAGTAAATCGTCAATTATATTTTCTGAATTTTGTCTGCAGGGATAACGTTCCTATTTATAATATCTTTCAGGACACTTTCCTCCATTTTATGAGCCGTCGAAAAGAAGTTCCTGTAAAACAGTCTAATAGGGGGTACAGGTGTTGTGTTAGTTGACTCTTCAGAGGTTGCATGGCGTTTCACCTTTCTTTTTATGACGTCTTCAACATAACCGTTAGGGAAGCCATTGTTGACTAGCACCTGCTTTACCCTACAGAGTTCTTCATCGACTTGCTTCCTTGCTGAGCTGTGACTGAGAGCTCGGTCGACATAAGCGTTAACAACACTCCTCTTGTACCTGTCTGGGCAGTCACTATTGGCATTCAGGCACATTCCTATGTTTATTTCCTTAGTGTTGTGACGGTAACGCGTTGGTGTTCGGCTGTTTCAAAAGCTAGGGGTATGGCCTCGTCACACAAAGAAACAAAAAGAGAAAATCTGGAACTTTTGTCTGTGGTAAGGTAATGGGAAGACACACAAAACACAAGTAAATTTAACAATGAAATTTTAATTACGTTAGAAAAGCGAAACATGAATAAAATTGGACATAAAAGTTGTAACAGGTAAATCAATCAAACAAAATAATAAGAATAATCACTGGCAAATGAAAAGTTACGTTAATACAAGTGAGTAATAGCAAAGTAAATTACATTAGTGCAGGAATATTGGCTTCAAGCTGCCACCTCCCTTAGTACACACAAGCCAAGGCTTAGTCTACCAATGAGACGTGCTAACTTGTGGAAAGCACTAGATATTCTGCCCTCCTCAGGTCTCGGTGGCTCAGACATCAGCTCGTGTGGCGGGTGGAGGAGCAGGTGCGATGGGCGCCAGCCAATCAGCGATAGGCAGGCGATGGACAAGCAGTTTGCCGGTTTGAGTGGCGGAGGTGGAGCAGGTGTCCCGGTGTTGGATACATTTTGCTCTGGGGCAAAACTTGTTGTTGTACTTGTTGGATATATCTTCTATATTAGTTGTTTCTGGGACGTAGTTTGGAGGGAAGAGCAGGCTCAATCTCTCTTGAAAGAGATTATCGTCACAGTGTAGACTGCAGTGTGGAAGCCTCCGTTCCTTTCCATGACTGTTACATCTAGAAAGGGCAACTTCCCATCATTCTCCATCTCGTAAGTGAAACTTAACACAGAATTCTGCTTGAATGCCTCCTTCAGCTACTGCAGACGTCTGACATCAGGTACCTGCATAAATATGTCGTCAACATGCCTGCAGTATATGGCGGGTTTCAAGTTTATGTCAACTAAGACCAACTGCTCTATGGTACCCATGTAGAAGTATGCAAACAGGACACCAAGGGGAGAATTCATGGCGACTCCATCTACTTGCTTATACATGTGCCCATCTGGACTCAAGAAGGGCACATGCAGGGCACTCCAAGCCTGCACTCTTTAGTGCAGGCTTGGAGTAGCTTTCTTAGTATGTTTTCTGGTATGTCAAGAGGAGTACAAGTCAGATCACGATACACTCTGTCCATTATCATTCCGATTGTTTCATCCATAGGTACGTTGGTAAACAGCGACCCTACATCCAAAGTGGCTCTTATCCATGTGGCCCGTGCTCCTCGCAGAAAGTCAACGAATTCCTTTGGAGACTTCAGGGTGAAAGCACAAGGTACATAAGGAGTCAGCAAGCAGTTGAGTTGTTTAGCCAGTCTGTATGTGGGTGTGGGTATCTGTCTGATGATTGACCGAAGTGGGTTTCCACACTTGTGGGTCTTGACATTCCCATACGCATAACCAGGTTTGTATTCACCATTAACCTTTGGAAGGTGGAGTCCGGATTTCTTGGCGTTCACAGTTTCAATCAATCTGTTTACCTTCGTTTTCAACTCGGCTGTAGAGTCCTTCGTTACCCTTTGGAATTAGTTTGGTCAGAGAGTATGAGTTTCATTTTTGCCGGATATTCGTCTTTTTTAAGAATAACGTATATTGGCGACTTGTCACCTCTCCTGACGAATTCTGCTCGAATGCCTCCTTCAGCTGCTGCAGACGTCTGACATCAGGTACCTGCATAAAAATATATGCAGGTACCTGACATATATAAATATATATATATATATATATATATATATATATATATATATATATATATATATATATATATATATATATATATATATATATATATGTCGTACCTAGTAGCCAGAACGCACTTCTCAGCCTACTATGCAAGGCCCGATTTGTCTAATAAGCCAAGTTTTCATGAATTAATATATTTTCTCTAATTTATATCTTACGAAATGATAAAGCTACCCATTTCATTATGTATGAGGTCAATTTTTTTTTATTGGAGTTAAAATTAACGTAGAAATATGACCAAACCTAACCAACCCTACCTAACCTAACCTAACCTATATTAATAGGTTAGGTGGCCGAAAAAGTTAGGTTAGGTTAGGTTAGGTTAGGTAGGTTAGGTAGTCTAAAAACAATTAATTCATGAAAACTTGGGTTATTAGGCAAATCGGGCCTTGCATAGTAGGCTGAGAAGTGCGTTCTGGCTACTAGGTACGACATATATATATATAACTGAAAACTCACACCCCAGAAGTGACTCGAACCCATACTGCCAGGAGCAACGCAACTGGTATGTACAGGGACGCCTTAATCTGCTTGACCATCACGACCAGACATAAGGAAGTGATAGCCGAGGCTATTTGACCCACTTCCCTGCTGGCACTCGGATGGTAATCTTGGGCATAGCATTTTATCAAATCACCTCATTTTTGGGGCAACACGTGAGGAACACAAATGCGAACAAGCCTGAATGGTCCCCAGGACAATATGCAACTGAAAACTCACACCCCAGAAGTGTGAGGTGTGGGGTGTGAGTTTTCAGTTGCATATTGTCCTGGGGACCATTCATATATATATATATATATATATATATATATATATATATATATATATATATATATATATATATATATATATATATATATATATACATATATATACATATATATACATATATTTATGTATACCTACATATATACGCATTATTTCTACTAAAGCTTACTAAAAACATATAATTTTTGTTGGAGCGGCCAAAGACGATCTTGTAAATTTTTGACGATCTGTGTGAAACATTCAGAGCATGATAATGCGTTGGAAAATATAGACGATTTTTTCAGCACACGAACTGTAGGAAAAATCCTAAATAGTTAAATTAACCTCACTGTTATTTTTTGGTAATATGGCAAAACATTATTTGTATGTTAACTCTTAACTTTATAATGTAGGGGGCTCTACCTCGTGTCTTCTACCACACTATTATTTTGATTTAACTTTTTTTATATAAAACTAATTAGTCATTGTGGATCCGTCGGGCGTTACCTCTCTGGCCTGCCACAGTAAGACGCTTGGGAAACAAATCTGGCAGCTGGTTGGCCTCGTTGTTGTTGAATATTATGTATGGCTCACCCTGGTTCTTGAACATCATGTATACCTGGTTATGCTTGTTGAACATCATGTATAACTGGTTATGCTTGTTGAACATCATGTAAGTAGTGGAAAGTACGCCAATGACCGGCAATTTTCTTTTTTTCTCCTGCCGGTCATTGGCGTAGGTGATTTTCGTTACCCCGGTGTCGTTTAGTCCACTGCCGGTCATTGGCGTAGGTGATTTTCGTTACCCCGGTGTCGTTTAGTCCCCTGCCGGTCATTGGCGTAGGTGATTTTCGTTACTCCGGTGTCGTTTAGTCCCCTGCCGGTCATTGGCATAAGTGATTTTCATTACCAGGGTGACTGGTCATTTGTTTTTTTTTCCCATGCACGTCATTGGCACATGGGTTTTACGAACTTTTTTCTCCATGCACGGCATTGGCACATGGGTTTTACAAACATTTTTCTCCATGCCAGTCTTCATTTTGCCTGGGGGTAGGATTAAAATGCCTGTCCCTGGCATCCCCAAATTTCGTTAGCCCAGTGACCCTGCACAGACATTGCTAATGGACGTTGACGTCACCAGCTAGCCTCTCAGCGTTCCTGCACAGGCACGTTCAAGGGGATTAAAAAGCCGGACTATGAGTCGTGTGTTTTGCGATACAACAGTGTCCTTGAAACCTAATATAAAATACCATCATCCCTAGTCTATTTTTAATTTCATATTTACTTCCAACCATCGCCCATTACATGTATCAAAGGGCAGCAGCACTGCAAGAAGTGTTGTGTGTATTTTCAAGTTCGTCCCCTGCTGCCTGTATTTACCCAGGTCTTTTTCCTAAATATAAAACTTATCCAATTCATTCCTATTCTGTTTCATGTCGATACGTATAATAGGTTATAAATATTCTCCTTTAGTATGACCATTCAGTCACACCTCTATCATGTCACCCCTATTTCTTCTTCGTCGTCTTCATTCTAGAGAATGTAATTTGAGCTATGACAATCTTTCTTGAAGGATCGTTTATTATGCATAGGGCAAAAAACAGGAACCCTGAAACCTAATGTAAAATACCATCAACCCTAGACTATTTTAAATTTCCTATTTACTTCCAACCATCGGTCATTGCATGAACCAAAAGGGGAGCAGCACTGCGAGAAGTTATTTGTGTATTTTTCGAGTTCTTCCCCTGTTACCTATATTCACCCAGGTCGTTTTCCTAAATATATAAGTTATCCAATTCATTCCTGTTCTGTATCATGTTGATACGTATAATGGGTCATTAATATTCCCCTTTACTATCATTCACAGCTCTATCATGTCACCTCTATTTCTTTGCCTTTCTAGAGAAAGTAATTTAAAGCTTTGTCAATCTTTCTTCAAAAATTGCTTATTGAGCATAGGGCAAAATAAAAATGAAAACTTACTATCTTTCTTTTGTATGAAAACAGTCCCCTGCCCGGCGTAGTGACTTCAATGCGATTTCAGTACTAATCCAATATTACTGTATAAACTAACAGTACCCTGCCAGGCATGGAGACTTCAATGCGATTTCAGTACTAATCCAACATTACTGTATAAACTAACAGTCCCCTGCCAGGCATGGTGACTTCAATGAAAAGCAAGCCTCTCATGTTTTGAAATAAAGCCTTCGTTTCTGACGTCATCATCCCTAATGTGGCGCGAGGCGCGCTAAATGCGGATCCCAGGAGGTTCACACATAAGTGTGAACTCTTAATCAGGCTTAATACCTCACCTATACTCTATGCTTCATCAGAGTCGATATTCAGCTACAATAGCTCGTATTTTCGCTCATTACTTATATTTTCTGTTATTCATAAACCCGATCAAACCTTCCTAACCTAACCTAACCTAACATATTATATATAACAAACAAATACATTCTACAGAACAGTTATTGTTGTTTTTTAGTGACATCGTGAAAAGCGACCTCAGGTATAGGGATAATGTATTGCTAGCCATTAGCATATAGGTGTGAAGGTATTACAGTACCTTACTGGTCAACTATGTATGACGTCACCAGACAACCAATGCGACCTTTGGCGTCCTACTGGCATGTGTATTTGATGTTATCACTCGAAAATGACTAGACTATCCATCCCCACCTAACCTAATCAGAGGTTTAAGAATATACATTGTATAGGTTTCTATTATTTTATTGGTAATAAAAGTTTACATTCTAGTCTTAACAGTAAAATTGTAATGGGGAACAAGCATGATATTTCAGATGTTGGTCATAGCAATCCCAGATCCTGGTGATTTTTTGTTAGACCAGTTCCTCTGCCACATCAAATCTGGAAGAATAAATAGAAACCATATTAGCAACACAGAATAATAATAATAATAATAATAAATCAGCAATAATAAGAAAGGCAATATATGGCAAACATCTAAAATATACTTACAGCTCAGTAATATGAGGAGTCATCACACAGCGATAGACATTTATCCTCTCCATCTATGCAAAATGTCTTTTTGCAGTTAGGCATTGCAAAATTAGAATAAGCAAATTGAATTATCTTCCTATCGTTCATATCATATTCCCCATATTCAAATAAAGTTTCAAATTTATGTAGTGCAGCTCTCAAGTTAAGGTTGCATAATTGATAGACGAAAAACATGGCATAGGCTCCACAATAATAGGAGTCCATGCTCTGTATGCGTTGTGTGAACATGTATACTCTATAATCTTCAAAATAAGAGAGGAATTCCTGTAAATAACTTGAATGGGATTCCATCTTCAGCCCAAAACTGTCCAACAGGGCGATAATGGCTCCTGAAGGTTTATTGTGTACATACACAGTCATCCAATGACCCATCATCGTTGCAGGGGATTTCTCATCTAAAGTATTTAAAATAAATACCACTGGCTCTTTATTCAATTTCTTGAAGATTCTCCGTACATCGTTCGCTAAATAACATCCAATATATATGGCTTCTTCCCCTAAATATATATTTTTCAACCCATTGTTTATTTCTAAACAATTCATGTTTCTTAGGCTCTCGTTTCACAAATAATACGTCGGTCAGCATTAATTTTCATAACCCCAGTAGTAGGACCAAACAGCAGTATGACTTTATTTCCCACTATGGCTGTATTAAATTCCAATGTAATTCTTAAATTCCCTGTCGCTTCCAAGGAAACTGTGTCCTTTATTTCTTCTGGTAATAAATTAAAGACCAGCAGAGTTTGTCCTTTAACGAACGATTCGTAGGACAAAATATTATCTACATTAAATCCTACAGCATTTAGGACCGTATAATATAATTTCGAACATTTATGGGGGAAATCACACGCGATATTAAATAAACTCGTGCCGTTCACCGAGATATATACGTTGCTCAAGGCGGAATTGTTGAAATATAATGGGTTTAAGGTATAATCTCCAGAAATGGCTTCCATATCAATAATGGCCATGTATAACTTCTCAGGGATCACTCCACCCCAGGGTTGGTCCATAGTTAATGATTTTTGGCCCTGCCCTAGAATAAAGGTTTTAAATAGGGTTTTATCAAATATATACGTTACTGCTCCATTATTTTGGGCGAGTGCTCTGTTAATAGCTAGTAGCCCAGAAGGGAATGGGGTTAATCTATCGATCCATAAGCGGGCCATATTTATATTATATTTATAATTAGCAGTTGCTGTATCACTGCCAATAACCCATTTATCACTATTTAACTCTAAACGTATTCTTACATCTACGTTATCCATTAAATATTCGCTAATAGATGCAATATCCAGCAGTAATTTAAAGCACGTATAAATGCCGTGTTCTTTCATATTAGCCATTTTCTCATCCTGATCTATCGTGGTCGTAGCAAAATACTGCGTATCAATTTTATTGGGTATCGTTAGCGCCTCTTCTTTATAAAAATGAGCTAGATGCTTAAAACCATCAATTTTACTTCTGGAAAGAGTCGTTAGCAGCTTTATATACGCCCAATATGAAAATAAAGAATTACTTTCAACTACTTGTTCGTTGAAATACACCACCACTGTTTTAAAAAGTGTTTGTGATAAACCATTAGCGACAGTCACTTTTTTGCCCGAATCTATTGCGGCGTCAGCTTCTGTTAATTCTATACCTACTTCTAGGGCTAGGGATGACATATCCAGGAAATGACCAGGTATGCCAGGGATTCTAAATTCGATATAGGAGTCCTTAAATTTATTAATTCCTAAATTAACAGGTAAAATATCGATATTTTTCCTGCTGGCTATAGTGGACTCGATCATACGTGCTGAATTAAGTTTGGGAAATCCATCTGTTACAGCCACTGTGTAACTTTCCAAAGGGGATTGTAGCCCAGCTCCTAGTGTAGTAGTAGTATTCATGCTGGATGCTATGAGAGGAATGAATTGTAATTTATGCAAACACGTCATTATATCTCTTATTCTTCATATTCTGTTTTGTAAAACTGCGAATAAGTGCTAATTTGGTGGCCTTAGCCCTTCTCTAGACTTTTTCCGCCTTTTACCACCACCTAAAATCTGACGGCCAACTCCCTTCAATGATTCGATCCCATGCTTTTTCATTGACTTTTTAAAGGAATGTTCGCCTGTTTGCATGTCTTGCAATACATTCTGACCCATACTTAAGACGGCAGGAGCTAGGGTTCTCATTAAAAATGGGGCTGCTTTACGGGCTAAACCAGTGAGGAAACTGAATATACCACCTCCTCTTATATGACTCCTATTGAATATTCTAATATCACTCAGCCCACCTCCTTTATATGAGGCAGGTGGGCTAATTAAGAATAATATTTCGTCTACAGACGGAGGGATGAAATTGACGCGCATTTTGTAGCTTGCAGATGAGTAATGAGGCACGGAACTGTAATGTCCTTATTATATAGACCCAATTCGGGGTCGTATATGTAAAACAGCTGTTGTGCTTCCTCGTTTATCGAAATAAATAGGAGTCCCATTAGGATCGGTTACTGCAATACTTATACTATCCAGTACATTTGTATTTAGAGGTTTATATAGTTTCCTATTCGTGCTTTCACCACCCTGCAAAGACACTACGTCCAATATATTCACTAATAAATTTCCGTACATCGTAGGAGCAATTTTATCACAATAAACACACAAGTAATCCATCATGCCCCTGGGTTGTGGAGGGTAGGGGCACGTGTCTGATATGGGTGTTTCATCCAAATAATTCTTGTGCACGTATATATCATAATTTTTATGCTGTTCAGTTCCTAAAACCTTGCCAATACTCGCCCCAAAAGATAGGGAAATCCTGCATATTGCTCGATTATCGTCATAATACAATACATTCTCATCGCTGCTCGCGGTATTGAACTTTACTCTATTGGAAATCGTTCCATATTTAATATATGCATCAGCATATCTTGGGAAATGCGTCTTATAGACATCAGACACAAAACTCAAATCGTTCTGTGAAAATATATGGGTAATTTCATTATTGATGGCGTATATAATTTCCTTTATGCCACCAGCTAAAATATTAGTTTTCGGTAGAAATTTGGAATGTTTGTAACTAATTCCTTTAGCATCTAGGTACATAATTCTCACGCGGATATAACTCTCCAGATCATCCGATCTTATTATGTAATATGACGAAGGCAATAATATATTCTGGAGACACATTTCGTAGGAACGTCTAGAATCCAGCACGAGTTGATTATACAGTCTGTTTTCAAAAGCACTAGGTACATTATTAGGAAATAAATCTGTATTAGAAACACTAGTAGCGTAAATAACGTGGGAATCCATTGCTGGACTAAGAATGAATAAACTAAAAACAAAACAGAACATCTATTTATACACTCACCTTTAGTAAGCTAACCAAGTTGCTCCTCCGCCAACTTTAGGGCGTTTAGTTTCTCCAGCAGCTGTAGTAGGAGCATACACCCGTTTTCTTCTTAGTACCACGTCATCATTAAATACTTGTTTACGAGATTCTGTATTCCTAAACATTTCTCGTGGAGTTGAGGTTAAAGAGATGAATAATTTAACCAGCGGTAATTTTTCTCGTGGGAATACAGAGCGGTGAATTGTCATTTTAGTTAAAATATCATCAATTATGTTTATTCCAGTCACTGGCATTTGCAGATTCCCACTGACGTCCCATTGCACCATCTTGCTTTCATCAAAATAATTCAACAGCGAAGTAGCATAATCATGATCTTTAGCTTTCAATTTTAAATGTACCAAATGTACTATTGAAGGATTAGCTCGTACTGAAACTGGTGCTACTGGAGTACTTGCTGCTGGTGTTGGAGCTAGTGATGGCGTTACTTCTGCTTTTTTAACTACTACTACTTTAGCCGGTCCCTCATCGATGGATTTACGAGGTACTAGATAATATTCTTTCATTTTTTATTTATTAAATATCCTGGTAATTAAACTAGCAGCTATGGGTAATAATATACCGAGGATACTGCCTCCTTTACGAGTCAATAAAATACGCTTTTTGTTTGAAATTGAGGGTTTCTTGCAAGCCAGCGAATGCAAGGTGTCTCTGTATTTCTTCAATTTGACTATAACTTTCTTCTTAACCGGAAGCCTATTTTTCAGAAAATTGTTGAAAATCTCTGACAAGCAATGAATATGTGGTTTTTTAAACTGCGCAATCAATTTTTTCCTGGCTGAGGAATTGAGTTTGCTCAGCAAGGTCACCAAGTCTTTGTACTTGTATACTAATGGCTTCTTCATATCTTCAACAAATCATCAGCATCAATCCACTGATCAAATGAAGAATCGTAGCCTTCGTACCTTACTTTATACTGTAATTTATTATTGGGCAATGTACGTTTGCGTAGTACTTTCTCAATATTAAATGCAACTGGTAAATGGGTTAGGGTTAATTCTTCCTTGTAAAACCCTCCGTCAATGGGCTTGTTATTCAAATCTTGTAAAAAATATAATGGGATAGGCTGGCTTTTATCTATACGAATAATTCTGAAAATTTCTTCCGTGTTTTGTCTAGCAAAACCTTTCTTGAATGTCGAAATTCTGTTGGAGAGAGTAATGCGAACTGTGTCCCCGACAGCTAGTAGAGAACTAAGACCTGCTTTAGGTTTGTCCTTACTTTTATACATGAGACTGAACTGTTTCTTTATATCTTGTGGACGAGATAAAGCATGGACATCAACTGGAGTCCGACTACCTAACCCTCGGTGGGGTGTTGTGTTATACGCCTTTATGATATCAGACAATATGGGCAGATATCTCGAGGTATTGTGCGCAGTCATATATTTATAAATCTTAGTTTTCATGGTACGTATAAAGCGTTCAGCGATGGCGGCTTTTGTTTCTTGAGAAAATACGCTATACAGTTTAATATTTTTAGCTGCAAGCATTCGTTGCATATGAGAATTATAAAATTCTCCTCCTCGATCTGTATTTATTTTACGTATTCCTTTGAAATATGAGGATTCCAATATGTTTTTCAGAGCTTTACTCACAGTCTGTCCATCTTTGCGTTTCAGAGGTGCGACTTGCGCATACCGTGAAAAAATATCGACACAGACGAGAATGTATTTAATATCATCATTGTGTTTGGCCAATAATCCCATTTCTGCTAAATCGCAAGCTAAATATATACGGGGTTTAGGACTCAGCACCTTTCTTCGTAGAAATTTCCGAGGTTTTAATGCGTGCAAAGTGTAAGCTTTAGACGATTTCAAGTATTCTTTGACATCTGATAAAGTAATATCTGGCTTTATAGTTTTAGCTGCTTTATACAACCTATTGACCCCCCCTAACCCTCCTGTGGATGCGGGGTTATAATAAATTTTATCTAGTACGTGCTCCATCTTCTAATAAAGTGATATCTGATTGTATGGTTTTAGCTGTTTTATACATCCTATACACCCAACCCCCCTAACCTCCCCTTGTGCTTGTTGTTGTTGTTGTTGTTGTGGGGAACACATCCTATACACCCAACCCCCCTAACCTCCCCTTGTTGTTAAGTACGTTCACCATTGGTAAACAATTTCGTATGGATGCTCACCAACAATATTGCTACGGAAGGTGATGCGTTCAGGGGTTTTCACTCCTAAATCCACCAATAAATACCCATAAGGTTTACTGATGGCTTTCTTGTAGATATCCAAAAGCTTTTTAGAATCTTGTTTTCCAAATAACTGCCGTCCTAAAGTCTCAATTTGAGCTAAATCTCTAGATTTCACTAATATGAAATGGGAGGCGTTTAAACTGATACTTCTAGCATATTTCCCAGAGAAAAATATATTTTGGGTAATGAATATGCACGAAATAGCAAGATGTCTGCCTTTAGTGAAGATATCAGACACAATTTTGGAATTGGCAGATTCGATGAACAAGTCATCGATAATAATTAAAATAGGCGAATCATCTGTACGTTCATCTAAAGGGTTAATAATTTCAGGTTGAGCAATTATTTTCTTGTTAATTACTGGATCGTCTAGCAATGCTCTGTAACTGCCGCCACATATAATAATACTGGAGAATTTCAGATGGTATTTTTGTACGAGTTTAGTGCACAAATGAGATTTTCCGCCATTGGAAAATCCTGCAATGATTATTCTGCTAGGTTCATTGAAAATATCGAGTTGTTCTTCAGTGATAGGTGAACTATCCATGACTCGTGTTGAGTTTGTACTGACATAAGTATGATAAGGTTATTATATTTAAACATGGAAGGTTTTCATAGAAACATCAAAGCATACATTTCATATTTTTTATTTTTTTGCATAGAACATTTTCAAAAAACATAGGTTAGGGGGCACGGTTTTATAAAAACATCAAAGTATACATTTCACAATTTTTATTTTTTTTATATACAACAGAACATTTTCAACATAGATATACAACAGAACATTTTCAACATAGGTTAAGGGAGACTGCATTTTCAGAACATCAGTGATGAGTCAGGGGCCCCGCAATTTTTTCAAACATCAATGACAGGTTAGGGAAGGTAGCAATTTTCAAACATCAATGATAGGTTAGGGGAGGTAGCAATTGTCAAACATCAATGACAGGTTAGGGGAGGTTGCAATGTTCCATCACCAATTTCTTCAGTCACTAATTGTGAGGATACGTCTTGTTCACCAGTGCATCGCGTTTTCCCCACATATTGAATATGGGATGGAATCCACGTCTTGCAGGACGTGCAGCAGCAGCAGGTGCAGGTACATCCTCCTCCTCCTCCTCATTCTCTTCTTCATGAATTTCTGCTTGAGGTATATCGGGGTGTCCATACGCCAAAGACTGTGTAGGACTCAGTACATAACGTTTATCGTCAAAGGCGGACAATCCACGTTTTGTAGTGAGACAGGTACACATACGGCCTTTAACATTCCTAATAGATCTGGATTGGAACCTCTGCCCAATATTCAACTCTAAAGCACTTTGGAAAGCAGCATGAGTGAGTTTAGACTGATGATAAGTGGGAATACCTTTACAACGACAGATCTGAACCTGATCTTGAGTAAGAATCGAGTACATTTTAGGCTTCAATGCAATGAGTTCTTTGATAATTTTGGCTCCAACTTCCGATTTTAACAAACCTAGTTGACCTTTGTGAGAGTCATCGAAATAGGGATTTTCAGGAGGGAAATTACTGAAATCCATATGCTGAGATAAAGGCAGTTTATTTAATTCCTCAAAAGCATTTGGACAGCTTAATTCAATCAAATACGAATCTGTATCCGTATACAGCAATCTAGCTTTGTCTCCATAATGAGCTTTGACGGTATTGTACCAAAAATCATATAGGATCCTCTTAGCTATTTGCAAGATCTGGAACCCCAAATAAGTTGGTGTATTGACTTTAAGTGATTGTTTTTTAACTGTGCAAATAACTCTGTCTTCACTTAACAAAATGCTCCGTTTGAAGAACGGATTGCGTGCATGCTTTTGGAATTTGTCTCGTGATGTAACTAAATAATGCTGATCGCCATATTTACTCACATTTGTCAAACTCTTGCCGTAAATTGCATTTGATACTAGCTTGAAAGCTTTACCCTTAATGGCGCAAGGTGTATTTGCACGTTCACGAGCATTTGTTTCGACAAATTCCTTAAGGTACTTGCTCTGTTGGAATTCATAAACTGCATTTACCTTAGCCACTTCCAATCCCAATTTCATCAGCATCTGAAGCAAATCCAAACTCACCAAGTAATCTTTTTGAGGGAGATGTGAAGCAATTAATTTATTGTTTTTCTTGGGGAGTTTACGATCTTCGGTATTTAAAATATGTTTGCTATAATCGGAGAGAAGATCAGTTGAAATATTAGCATGCGACAGGGTTAAAGGTAAGTCATCTGTGTATCGAGCCACCTCAGGTGCGACATGCTTGGTATCACACATGACCCAATACCCTTTATCCCCATCACATGTAATATTTTCCAATCCTTGTTGGAGCCAATCATCACATTCGGTAGCAGATAATTTACGGATCCCGCCTTGAGGAAGAAGTTCTGTCATACAGGTGGCGTATAAGCCATTAAAATCCAAATACAGAATATATTTATCAGTGCTAGAAGGATCAGCACCTGTATGCTCATTTTGTACACTTGTGTGTTGTCGTACAACAGAGGTAAATCCGCCTCTTAGATTTCGACGCAATACATCGTACAAATGAGGATCAGAAATAGAGTCCAAGACAACTTGGCTCTTAAACAAGAAAGCGTCCCATGCAAAACTAGATAACGAGACATAGTGTGTAATGTCTAACTTGTACAGCTCAAGCATGGTCTTGCGCCATACAGTGAACACATCACACAATAGTCCAGTATCTACTTTTAAATAGACCTTCAAGTAATCCCCAATGGTCTTGCATTCCGCTAATCTAAAGACTTCTTTAGCCTGTGTATAATCGGTCTCGCTTATGGCCTCGTGTTTTAAACTATTGAAAAAGGCTTCGGGAGGAGGAAGAGCCGGTTCATTTAATTTCTCCAAAGATGAAATGTAGTCATAACAGAAGACCTGTTTGCCTGTCTTTAATAAATGGTGGGCAGCTGCAGGGACGTCATCTAGCATAACTGAGGTGAAAGTGGTAGGTTTACCTTCCTTGATATGTTCTTTAGCTAGTTTTTCAAGCCCACCATTTAGTAAAGCCAGACTATCCATAAACCGAAGTTTACCGATATCTACTTTCATGAACTTAAATCCATCTTTGGAGGCAATGTCAATTTCACGGTTAGGGAGGTTAGACAATTCATTTAAAATTACCCCAAGGTCATAAGCTGCATTGTGAGAGAATGTATATAAATATTTATAAGAATTTCTACACAGCATGTTGCACCTTTGGCAATAGGCAGCTAGATAATTATTAAATTCAATAGCATGATCATGATGACGGTGCTTGTCCATAGCTGATTTAAATGGACTATAACACATTTCACATGTGGTCTGACGTCTATAAGCTTGCCAATGTTCACGTGTCATAGATATTTTGTATTTAGGCATGGCAGATTTGATTCTCTTCCATGCTTTCTCTAAAGTATCTATGAAATGATTCACAGGATCATCCCCCATATACGTTAATTTCTCTACCACCTCCAATTCCCTGTTGATGATGATAAAAGCATACGCCACAGCTTTGTGACGCTTCTCAATCATTCCTTGGGGATTGGAGGGGTCCAACAAGCACTCGAAATCATAATATGCTGTGTGAGAAGGTCCATAAGCACGACCGTAATTTTGGAATTTGATTTTATGACCTTCAGGGTAAAATTTCAATGTTTGTTTAACTTCGCATGACTCTTCGTGATCCCGCATCGCATCAGGTGACAAATGAATTAAACATGAATGACAAAAAATATGATTGTTAGGAATATTATATGTATTGTCGCGCATGTTGCGAACATATTGATTGAAATCTTTAATGAGCACAAGATGCTGATCCTCTAGCATGAGCAATGGTACTTTAGGAGCGGAATGTTCTCTACCTTTTCTAGCTAAGCTAATGTAGTACCTATTATCTTCACGCGTAAGCACATAGATAAATATACTTAATTTATTTATGCTTTCAATTTTATTTATATTATCATATGTTATGGGAATTTCAATATCCTCACTCCAACGGACAAATCTAAGACACCACCTGACTGACTTGGAACATCTGCGGATATTATCTAATGTCATCCCCTGAGCTAGACATATATATGCAGCTAAACATTGGATTAAACAAATATTTTGCTCCCCTTTAGGATTGAAAACATAATGTCGACCACGTAATTTATCTGGATAAGGTACGTATTCTCCTAGACGGATGGGATGCTGAACAGCTATAGAATTGATATAAAAACCAGAAATGCTCTGTATACCTAGACTAGAACCTTCTGTCTCGGCAAAGAACTCTTCTAGCTTATTATCCAATTCAGCAATCCATTGGTCTACGACAACACTTACCTCATGCCTAGATACAGTGCGTTGCTCGGCCCTTATAGGTAATTCTCCCTCAAAATCAGGTTCATTTTCTTGATTAAGCCGTTGTAAATTAAATGTAAAATCAGGGTATATCAAGAGGGCAGGAGGGAAATTGGGGTGAACGGCGTCAAACAAGGATTCTATTTGCTGAATAAAATAATCACGATATATAGTCAAATAATGGGCGGGATCTCCTTGGGCATGATCTGGGATGCTATATGAACGGCGTATGTACCCTCCATTGAAATTATTGATTACTTCAAGCACTTCGGGTTGAGGAGGAGGAAGCAAAACATCTACCTGCTGCTGCTGTTGCTGTTCCTGAGGTGGTGGCGGAGAATTAGCGATAGGCTGGCTGGCTTCCATATCTGAATCTGCTTCCCAAACCAGATGCAGGGAATCGTCATCATCACCCTCTAGATGGCTACCTAGAGTAAAAAGAATTGAGATTTTTAATAAAAAATAATATAAATTTATTATAGGAATGTTCATAAAAATAAATAATGTAAAGTTATGGGAATAATCATTGAGGATGATACTTACGATTTGGACTGTTCCTGCTACTATCTTCTAATGGCGGTGTATGAGCTTGACTAGTGCTAGGCACTCCCCCTCCTCCTCCGCGAAGATATTCCTCCACTACCTCCACTACCTGCTGAGTTGGCGAGCCTAAAATCATACAAATGATCATGTGAATAATTAACGATGATAAATTAGATATTTTTATAAATATATCTGACAAGAATTGGGGATGGTATTGCAGAATAGTGTAATTGACTTACTTTCATATTGGACGCTTTGGTGCGATGATGCTTCTGAGTACTCTGAATCAGAACTAGTATCAGACTCGGGGTCATCTAGATACATGCAAAATGGACATGCATCGGGGTGGCCACCTGTAGATTTTAATTAATATATATAGTTATACATATATATATTTTTATGGAATGCTGCATAGATGTATAGCTCTACAGCCAACTGCAAATACTAATTCACATATAAATTTAGCTGCTATTGAACAATTTTCTATAGTATCTAAACATATACTATGACTCCTAACAGATGTTATAAAAACAATGATACTTACGGGTAGCACAAATCACTTTGGAGCACGAGGGACAAATCTTATCATAATGTCCACGAGATATCTCAGAACATTGCACACAGTAAATAACGCACTGATGCCGAGGATTGGCGGTGAAGGCTATTCTACATTCACCACATTTTGCCTGGCACAGGTGGAATGGCCCTAGTTTAGGTGCCTTGCAAAGTTCACAAATATTCATGGTTGAGTTGATAGATACGAGACAGTGAAGTCGGATATTGCACAAGTGCTGGAGCTAGTTCAAAGTGTTAGCACAGGAAGCCTGAGTTGAACTGTCCTTTGGGCTGGGGGGAGGTCCTTATAAGGTCAGCTTGCCTGCTGCCAGATGTACGATTCTGCTTAAATTGTTGTACGACAGTTGGGCTGCTGATATACTTTGCACTTATTACAAAATAATAATTACAGTCACGGTTGATTAAAATGTATATTCTTAAACCTCTGATTAGGTTAGGTGGGGATGGATAGTCTAGTCATTTTTGAATAATAACATCAAATACACATGCAAGTAGGACGCCAAAGGTCGCATTGGTTGTCTGGTGACGTCATACATAGTTGACCAGTAAGGTACTGTAATACCTTCACACCTATATGCTAATGGCTAGCAATACATTATCCCTATACCTGAGGTCGCTTTTCACGATGTCACTAAAAAACAACAATAACTGTTCTGTAGAATGTATTTGTTTGTTATATATAATATGTTAGGTTAGGTTAGGTTATCAAAGCTTTTGATACAGTGCCACATGAAAGACTGATTAAAAAAATAGAGTCTCATGGTATTGGGGGTGCTATATTAAGCTGGATTAGGGCATGGCTATACCAAAGGAAACAGAGAGTTAGTATAAATGAAATCAAGTCAGAGTGGGAAAATGTTGTAAGTGGAGTGCCTCAAGGCTCTGTCCTGGGACCTCTGTTGTTTATAATATATATAAATGATTTAGATTCAGGTTTGAGTAGCAACATTTGCAAATTTGCCGATGATACGAAAATCGGTAGGGAAATTAATTCGGAGGAGGACTCACTATCACTTCAAGTTGATCTAGATAGGGTTTTGAAATGGTCAAAGGATTGGCAGATGCAGTTTAATGCTGATAAATGTAAAGTTCTGAGGTTAGGTAATGATGATAGAGTTACAAGATACGAGCTAGATGGTGTTGTGATTGCGAAGTCGGATTGCGAAAGGGATCTGGGAGTTATGATTAGTAAGAATTTAAAACAAAAGGATCAATGCATAAATGTTCGTAATAAGGCAAATCGGACACTTGGATTTATTAATCGCAGCGTTAGTAACAAGACACCTGGTGTGGTTCTCAAGCTATATCTTGCTCTAGTTAGGCCCCATTTAGATTATGCAGTTCAGTTTTGGTCGCCATATTATAGAATGGATATAAATTCACTTGAACGTGTCCAGCGTAGGATGACTAAGTTAATTCCCCAAATTAGAAATCTTTCATATGAAGAAAGATTAACAAAGCTTAAGTTGCATTCACTGGAAAGGCGAAGAGTTAGGGGTGACATGATAGAGGTTTACAAGTGGATGAATGGACATAACCGGGGGGATATTAATAGGGTATTAAAAGTATCAACACAGGACAGAACACGAAACAATGGATATAAATTGGATAAGTTTAGATTTAGGAAAGACTTGGGTAAATACTGGTTCAGTAACAGGGTTGTTGATTTGTGGAACCAATTGCCGCGTAACATTGTGGAGGTGGGGTCCCTCGATTGTTTCAAGCACGGGTTGGACAAGTATATGAGTGGGATTGGGTGGTTATAGAATAGGAGCTGCCTCGTATGGGCCAATAGGCCTTCTGCAGTTACCTTTGTTCTTATGTTCTTATGTTCTTATGTTAGGTTAGGAAGGTTTGATCGGGTTTATGAATAACAGAAAATATAAGTAATGAGCGAAAATACGAGCTATTGTAGCTGAATATCGACTCTGATGAAGCATAGAGTATAGGTGAGGTATTAAGCCTGATTAAGAGTTCACACTTATGTGTGAACCTCCTGGGATCCGCATTTAGCGCGCCTCGCGCCACATTAGGGATGATGACGTCAGAAACGAAGGCTTTATTTCAAAACATGAGAGGCTTGCTTTTCATTGAAGTCACCATGCCTGGCAGGGGACTGTTAGTTTATACAGTAATGTTGGATTAGTACTGAAATCGCATTGAAGTCTCCATGCCTGGCAGGGTACTGTTAGTTTATACAGTAATATTGGATTAGTACTGAAATCGCATTGAAGTCACTACGCCGGGCAGGGGACTGTTTTCATACAAAAGAAAGATAGTAAGTTTTCATTTTTATTTTGCCCTATGCTCAATAAGCAATTTTTGAAGAAAGATTGACAAAGCTTTAAATTACTTTCTCTAGAAAGGCAAAGAAATAGAGGTGACATGATAGAGCTGTGAATGATAGTAAAGGGGAATATTAATGACCCATTATACGTATCAACATGATACAGAACAGGAATGAATTGGATAACTTATATATTTAGGAAAACGACCTGGGTGAATATAGGTAACAGGGGAAGAACTCGAAAAATACACAAATAACTTCTCGCAGTGCTGCTCCCCTTTTGGTTCATGCAATGACCGATGGTTGGAAGTAAATAGGAAATTTAAAATAGTCTAGGGTTGATGGTATTTTACATTAGGTTTTAGGGTTCCTGTTTTTTGCCCTATGCATAATAAACGATCCTTCAAGAAAGATTGTCATAGCTCAAATTACATTCTCTAGAATGAAGACGACGAAGAAGAAATAGGGGTGACATGATAGAGGTGTGACTGAATGGTCATACTAAAGGAGAATATTTATAACCTATTATACGTATCGACATGAAACAGAATAGGAATGAATTGGATAAGTTTTATATTTAGGAAAAAGACCTGGGTAAATACAGGCAGCAGGGGACGAACTTGAAAATACACACAACACTTCTTGCAGTGCTGCTGCCCTTTGATACATGTAATGGGCGATGGTTGGAAGTAAATATGAAATTAAAAATAGACTAGGGATGATGGTATTTTATATTAGGTTTCAAGGACACTGTTGTATCGCAAAACACACGACTCATAGTCCGGCTTTTTAATCCCCTTGAACGTGCCTGTGCAGGAACGCTGAGAGGCTAGCTGGTGACGTCAACGTCCATTAGCAATGTCTGTGCAGGGTCACTGGGCTAACGAAATTTGGGGATGCCAGGGACAGGCATTTTAATCCTACCCCCAGGCAAAATGAAGACTGGCATGGAGAAAAATGTTTGTAAAACCCATGTGCCAATGCCGTGCATGGAGAAAAAAGTTCGTAAAACCCATGTGCCAATGACGTGCATGGGAAAAAAAAACAAATGACCAGTCACCCTGGTAATGAAAATCACTTATGCCAATGACCGGCAGGGGACTAAACGACACCGGAGTAACGAAAATCACCTACGCCAATGACCGGCAGGGGACTAAACGACACCGGGGTAACGAAAATCACCTACGCCAATGACCGGCAGTGGACTAAACGACACCGGGGTAACGAAAATCACCTACGCCAATGACCGGCAGGAGAAAAAAAGAAAATTGCCGGTCATTGGCGTACTTTCCACTACTCATGAATAACTGGTTATGCTTGTTGAACATCATGTATAACTGGTTATGCTTGTTGAACATCATGTATAACTGGTTATGCTTGTTGAACATCATGTATAACTGGTTATGGCTGTTGAACATCATGTATAACTGGTTATGCTTGTTGAACATCATGTATAACTGGTTATGGCTGTTGTAATCATCGCAATCCCCTTCCTCACCGTAATCCCCCCTCCCACAACGGACTCCCCCTCCCACAACGGACTCCCCCTCCCACAACGGACTCCCCCTCCCACAACGGACTCCCCCTCCCACAACGGACTCCCCCTCCCACAACGGACTCCCCCCTCCCACTACGGACTCCCCCTCCCACAACGGACTCCCCCTCCCACAACGGACTCCCCCTCCCACAACGGACTCCCCCCCTCCCACTACGAACTCCCCCTCCCACAACGGACTCCCCCTCCCACAACGGACTCCCCCCTCCCACTACGGACTCCCCCTCCCACAACAGACTCCCCCTCCCACAACGGACTCCCCCTCCCACAACGGACTCCCCCTCCCCCCGTCTCGTGGTCCCTCTGTAGGTCGTAATGTTGGTTATAAACACATATAATTTTAGAATAAATTGCTTATTGTTATTATACCCTTGATGGCCGTGACTTGATTGTGTTATACTTCTGTTTGTTTGTCAGAGTAGTGCTTTAGGGAGATAATGACGACCACGAGTAATTAAGACCACAGCTGATTAATACTAAAGTAATTAAGCCCTGGAAAGTCAAAAGTAATTGAATAAGTAGTGAAAACTACCGGTAGTTAAACCCACAGGTAATTCAAATCACAGGTAAATGTGATCAAGATAATATAACACTACAATTGGCCATTCAGGACTCACATCCTCCCTTATAACATATAACTCGCTTATAACATATAACTCGCTTATAACATATAACTCGCTTATAACATACAACTCGCTTATAACATACAACTCGCGTATAACATATAACTCGCTTATAACATATAACTCGCTTATAACATATAACTCGCTTATAACATATAACTCGCGTATAACATATAACTCGCTTATAACATATAACTCGCTTATAACATATAACTCGCTTATAACATATAACTCGCTTATAACATATAACTCGCGTATAACATACAACTCGCTTATAACATATAACTCGCGTATAACATACAACTCGCTTATAACATATAACTCGCTTATAACATACAACTCGCTTATAACATATAACTCGCTTATAACATATAACTCGCTTATAACATATAACTCGCTTATAACATATAACTCGCTTATAACATATAACTCGCTTATAACATATAACTCGCTTATAACATATAACTCGCTTATAACATATAACTCGCTTATAACATATAACTCGCTTATAACATATAACTCGCTTATAACATATAACTCGCTTATAACATATAACTCGCTTATAACATATAACTCGCTTATAACATATAACTCGCTTATAACATATAACTCGCTTATAACCCTCTGCAACTGTGGACACAATAACCTTCAAACCCTCGAACGAAGACTCGACAATAAAAATGCGTCACTCATTAATCCACTGAGCTACCACATGGTACTATGGTACCACTATGTGGTCCATCACTACATAGTGGTACTTTCCGGTGGCCCATCACTATATAGTGGTACTTTCTGGTGGTCCATCACTATATAGTGGTACTTTCTGGTGGTCCATCACTACATAGTGGTACTTTCTGGTGGTCCATCACTAAATAGTGGTACTCTCTGGTGGTCCATCACTAAATAGTGGTACTTTCTGGTGGTCCATAACTACATAGTGGTACTTTCTGGTGGTCTCTCACTATATAGTGGTACTTCCCATCAAATAGTTACTGTAAGTACTAACATTTTAGGAGGATGAGTTGCAATTGTCTTAAAGTCTTAAATCTGTTCGAGGCGGCATTTGAGTTCTCAAAATCTAGTCAGGAAAGAGTAGACTCGAATATATATATATATATATATATATATATATATATATATATATATTTATATATATATATATATATATATATATATATATATTTATATATATATATATATATATATATATATATATATATATATATATATATATTTATATATATATATATTTATATATATATATATATATATATATATATATATATATATATATATATATATTTATATATATATATATATATATATATATATATATATATATATATATATATATATATATATATATATATATATATATATATATATATGTGTGTGTGTGTGTGTGTGTATATCACGAAAGTAAACACGTGATTAAAAATGTGACAATGTCAGACCACGGAGGAAAAATGAAACATGAATTTCCTTAAGTACTTTCGTATATTAATACATCTTCAGAAGGAGTCCTTCTGAAGATGTATTAATATACGAAAGTACTTAAGGAAATTCCTGTTTCATTTTTCCTCCGTGGTGTGACATTGTCATATATATATATATATATATATATATATATATATATATATATATATATATATATATATATATATATATATATATATATATATATATATATATATATATATTCTACCCTGTAGAAGGTGTCAGGTGTCATAAGTCTGTATTTTAAGCATAAGAGTCAGTTGCCTTAATCCTTGAAGGAAGACTTCTGAACCTTCCTACAGCCACACTGTACTCGACAAGATCTACTTGTCTCCCAGACGCTTAAAGAGTCAGCAGGCAAATGAGGAAGAGGAATATATTAGGTGTGTGACAAGTGAGCTTCCACGGCAGCGGTCATGTTCGCAAGCATATCAATAAGTCAAGCTGGTGCCTGGGTTCCCGACGCCCTCCTCAGGATCATAACAGCCAACACCAACAGTCAGGAAGAGCACATCACTATATTTCCTATGATAACATTTTAGAAGCAATGAGAGCGACAGCTGCAAGGGTCTTATAGTCATCCCCAACGCAGACTGTCAAACAGGAACGAAACAGAAACGAAATGACAATTATTACCTAATAATTGTCAATGTTCTTGTATGAGTTATCAAATTAGTTCACAATATTTTGTTATTCGTCAATACGTTCCTCGTCGTCCCACTAAGCAGAAATGAGCCACTTGCATCTACTGTCATTGACATTTAATATATATATCACAAGGGATAACACGTGTCCATCAGAAAACACCAAGACCTGAGCACATGCATGCAAGAAAAGAGGTAACTACCTTCTGTAGTAACCTCCGAAGGTGCAATACGAATAATCACTTGCGATAATTCAACTGCTATAGAGACACTAATAGAGCACAATCCCTTAGAGCCAAACTCCCAGAGCTATACCTGTGACAACGGTGTTCTAACAGTCGATGAAACACAAGACAAAATATTTTATAATTGACAAAACTGTGGTTCCTAAAGCAGGTTTGTCCTTTCCACCTGTACAGCATCAGCTGGTAATCCGAGGGAGTCTCAACGCTTCACGTGCTGCCCAGAGCCTCTTGTCGGACCTCACTCCTGGCTGGCGACTACCTCCACGCCTTCAGGAACTTATTTTTTTTGGTGAGTTCCTCTGTGTTCACAGAAAAAAATTGGCAAAAGAATCAGGCCATCGCGATGGGCAATTCCCTCCGGCGCCTCGTCGTTAAGGCCGCCTTAGGAACAGATAGCCAGGACGCAGCCAACATGTTCATGCCGTAGCAGCTCAGGTTTAGTGTTCCAAGGGAAAGTGCATCTCAGACAACAAGAGCTAATATTGCCAGCATCACACACGAGAACACCTTGGTCAACTGTATTAAAAAAAATACCTTTAACTTGGTCAGAAGAGGCGCCGTACTCCTCACCATCAATCATTTCTCTCGCCTTCATCTCCTCCTAGACTCGTGCTACAGTGGGAAGAAACAGCTGCGAAATTCCTAATAGCACGTCGCATTTTGACGTACAGTCTACCTAAGGCCAAAAACTGTCGTACTAGAAAATGGTAGCGGCTCGCGAAATTGACATACTGTCCCGTTTTTTGTTCGTGGATCCTCTGGTAGGTTAGGGTAAGGGCACTTTAGTACGACAGTTTCTTGACGTTGGGAAAACTAGCGAGAACGGACTGGCTATTTAGAGAACATGAAATTAAATTTTTGTGAACAGGGTGACCCCTTGCACCTCTCTTTTTCTGTTTCATCAATAAAGAAGTCATTTACAACATATCCAGCGAGCTTAACATTTAACTACTGGGTTACGGTACCCTGGCTGCTTCCCCAGAATCCCTCCAGTATGACATTATAAATATTAAAGAACAAGAGTCTAATGAGACCTCACCCTGAGCCCTTGTAAGTGGGAAATATTCTCCTCCAACACACACACACTCCATCATAACTCAACTGTTTTATATATAATTCAGATGATAGATGCAGTGGGGAGCACCCTTCTCGGAACCCCTCCTGGGTCGAATACCATCGACGACATCCCCTTAAAAAATTACCATTAACTAGAGCAGTATGAATGAGAGGACTGAAGACCTCACTCCTCACCATCCCTTCACACTCAGTCACCCCAGATTCCTGCCCCCGGCCTCCCACAACGTCACGCAGGCAACATATCCTCGATTAGCGTTAACTCAACGTCGATTCGACGTTGATTCAATGCTACATCAATGTTGAAAGTCCATATTTTCTCAAGGGGGGATGTTAACCTACTTCCTGAAGTGTCCTTCACACACACCTCATTAACACGGAAGTAGAAGCACCACAAAACACTATAACAGCATCTGGATCTAGCTAGACGTACTAGCACTGCACTTTCACCGCCGGAAACAGTGCATCACAGCACCCGGAATTACTGAGTACACGTAGAGAGCCTAAGTTGTAATATGTAAGAACTCTTTTATATATATATATATATATATATATATATATATATATATATATATATATATATGTCGTACCTAGTAGCCAGAACGCACTTCTCAGCCTACTATGCAAGGCCAGATTTGCCTAATAAGCCAAGTTTTCATGAATTAATTGTTTTTCGACAACCTAACCTACCTAACCTAACCTAACCTAACTTTTTCGGCTACCTAACCTAACCTAACCTATAAAGATAGGTTAGGTTAGGTTAGGTAGGGTTGGTTAGGTTTGGTCATATATCTACGTTAATTTTAACTCCAATAAAATAAAATTGACCTCATACATAATGAAATGGGTAGCTTTATCATTTCATAAGAAAAAAATTAGAGAAAATATATTAATTCAGGAAAACTTGGCTTATTAGGCAAATCGGGCCATGCATAGTAGGCCGAGAAGTGCGTTCTGGCTACTAGGTACGACATATATATATATATATATATATATATATATATATATATATATATATATATATATATATATATATATATATATATATATATATATATATGTCGTACCTAGTAGCCAGAACTCACTTCTCAGCCTACTATGCAAGGCCCGATTTGCCTAATAAGCCAAGTTTTCCTGAATTAATATATTTTAAATAATTTTTTTCTTATGAAATGATAAAGCTTCCCATTTCATTATGTATGAGGTCAATTTTTTTTTATTGGAGTTAAAATTAACGTAGATATATGACCGAACCTAACCAACCCTACCTAACCTAATCTAACCTATCTTTATAGGTAAGGTTAGGTTAGGTAGCCAAAAAAAGCTAGGTTAGGTTAGGTTAGGTAGGTTAGGTAGACGAAAAAACATTAATTCATGAAAACTTGGCTTATTAGGCAAATCGGGCCTTGCATAGTAGGCTGAGAAGTGAGTTCTGGCTACTAGGTACGACATATATATATATATATATATATATATATATATATATATATATATATATATATATATATATATATATATATATATATATATATATATATATATAAATATATATATATAAATATATATTCTTACTTATATATATATAAATATATATATATATATATATATATATATATATATATATATATATATATATATATATATATATA
>NC_091170.1:39255839-39283863 GCF_040958095.1 Procambarus clarkii | reverse complement strand
AGTTGTCCTCTCACGTTTGTCCCCCTCCTTCCTCATCTTCCTCTTCTCTCTCTCTCTCTCTCTTCACCTTTCCTTTCTCAGGTGTCAGCAGGTACGGTAAGTGGTGTGTGTGTGTGTGTGTGCGCGCGCGTGCGCGCGCGTGCGTGCGCGCGTGCGTGCGTGCGTGCGTGCGTGCGTGTGCGTGTGTGCGTGCGAGCGTGAGGGGGGGGAGGGGGTTGCCGGATGTCTCGGTGACGTCATGCCGAGTACCGGATACAACAGGCAAGGTGTTCGCAGGACAGGTGTATTACGGTTGCCACGTGCTCATTAGCCTTATAGTAATTTTTTTTTTTTTTTTTAGCAGGTGATATCTCTGACTTAACGGCTGAACGCTAGGTGTATGTGTGTGTGTCCTCACCTGTGTATGCCTGCTGGGTCGAGCAGTGACTCTTGGATCCTGCCTTTCTAATCGCCGGTTGTTTAAAGCAATGACTACTGGCCTATTTCCCAATCACATCAAGTTTTAAAATTATGAACAGAGTTTGCCTCCATAACCTGCTCCTTTAGTTCATGCTATTTTTTTCCACTACTCTCACGCTAAAAGACATCTTCCTAACATCTCTGTGTCTGTGAGTTTCCACCCGTGTCCCCATTTCCGCGCGCGTGCACACTGTACGTGTGCGCGCGTGCGCTCTCAATTGTACTCACCTAATTGTGCTTACGGAGGTTGAGCTTCAGCGCTTTTGTCCCGCCTCTCAACCGTCAATTAACTGGTGTACAGGTTCCCAAGCCTATTGGGCTCTATCATATCGAGATTTGAAACTGTGTATGGAGTTTGCTTCCATTTGGTTGACCATTCCTTCAGTTTGTCCAGGGTATCTTGTAGCCTTATGCTGTCCTCCTCCTGTCTTAATCCATCTCATAATTTTAGTATCAACAAACATCGAGAGGAATGAGTCTGTGCGCTCTGGAAGATCATTTACGTATATCAGAAACAGGATACGTCCGAGTACAGAGCCCTGTGACACTTCGCTGGTGATATCACGCTATTCTGAGGTCTCACCTGGTGATATCAAGCTATTCTGAGGTCTCACTTGGTGATATCAAGCTATTCTGAGGTCTCACACGGTGATATCAAGCTATTCTGAGGTCTCACTTGGTGATATCAAGCGCTTCTGAGGTCTCACCTGGTGATATCAAGCTATTCTGAGGTCTCACCTGGTGATATCAAGCTCTTCTGAGGTCTCACCTGGTGATATCAAGCTCTTCTGAGGTCTCACCTGGTGATATCAAGCTATTCTAAGTCTCACCTGGTGATATCAAGCTATTCTGAGGTCTCACCTGGTGATATCAAGCTATTCTGAGGTCTCACCTGGTGATATCAAGCTATTCTGAGGTCTCACCTGGTGATATCACGCTATTCTGAGGTCTCACCCGTCACAATAACACTCAGTTTCCAATTGCTTAGGTACTCCCTTATACACTGGAGCAACTTACCAGTAACTCCTTCCTGTTTCTCCAAATTATGCACCAACCTCTTATAGTATACTGTGTCGAAGGTTTTCTGGCAATCCAAGAAAATGAAGTCTGTCTACACCTCTCTTTCTCGCCTAATCTTTGTCACCTGGTCGTGTAAGTCTATTCAAGCTGTGAGGCAAGATTTGCCATCCCTGAACCCTTGCTGATGGTGAGTCACGAAGTCCCTTGTCGCCAGATATGTTTCTAGGGGGTTCTCCTCACGATCTTCTCCATCACCCTGCGTGGTGTACAAGTTAGGGACACTGGCCTGTAGTTCAGCGCCCCTGGCCTGTCACCCCCTTTTGTGTATATTGGAACTACGTTAGCTGTCTTCCATATTTGTGGTGGGTTAACACGATTCTTCCACAGCTTGTGAATGTTTCTCACAAGCCACGGACCTTCACCAGAGTAAAGGGAAGCTATTCTCCCCTTTTTTGTGTATTCATCTAGTTGTGCTTGCGGGGGTTGAGCTCTGCTCTTTCGGCCCGCCTCTCAACTGTTAATCAACTGTTTCTACTACTACTACTATTTTTCTCCCCCCCCCCTACACACACACACACACACACACACACACACACACACACACACACACACACACACACACACACACACACACACACACACACTTCGATTCCCTCACGAGGCAGAAACAAATGGGCAAAGTTTCTTTCACCCTGAATGCCCCTGTTACCTAGCAGTAAACAGGTACCTGGGAGTTAGTCAGCTGTTACGGGCTGCTTCCTGGGGTGTGTGTGTGTGTGTGTGGTGTGGAAAAAAAAATAGTAGTAGTTAGTAAACAGTTGATTGACAGTTGAGAGGCGGGCCGAAAGAGCAAAGCTCAACCCCCGCAAACACAACTAGGTGAAAACAACTAGGTGAAACACACACACACACACACACCAGGAAGCAGCTCCGTAACAGCTGTCTAACTCCCAGGTACCTATTTAGTGCTAGGTAACAGGGGCATCAGGGCGAAAGAAACTTTGCCCATTTGTCTCTGCCGGCCGATGGGAATAGATCCCGGGCCACAGGATTACCAGTCCTGCGCGCTGTCCACTCAGCTACCAGACCATTGTGTGTGTGTGTGTGTGGGGTGTGTGTGTGTGTGTGTGTGTGTGTGTGTGTGTGTGACACAGACAGCCGTCCTCCTGCCACAGTCACGTATACTTGTCTCGTCTCCATCTTTTCCTTGTGGTTTTCTTGTTCTTTGTTCCTACCATTTATCACTCCCTCTCACTCTCTCCCTCTCTCCTCTTTCTCACTCTCTCCCTCTCTCCTCTTTCTCACTCTCTCCCCCCATCCCCGCATCTTAGCGGGACCGTGTAAACCAGCTGAGGAAGACCGCAAAATTTACCTAATGTGGAGTAATTATTCCAGGTATCCCATGTCACCTGGTCTCTCCCATGTCACCTGGTCTCTCCCATGTCCCATATTGCTTCTTCCTGTCACTCTTGTCCCCTGGTCTTGATCTCTCCCATGTATCTTGGTCCCAATTCGTTTGTATTTCATTTTAAACATGGTCTCTTTGGCCACATTTACAGTTCCCATTAGTATCTTGCACGTTATCATCATGTCTCCTCTGTGTCGTCTTTCCTCCTCAGTGGGTGAGGTGTAGTTTTCTCGCACACGTTCGTTGTAGACGTCTTCCCCTCATTTCCGGTGCAAGCCTCGTCAGATTGTGTGTGTGTGTGTGTGTGAGTGTGTGTGTGTGTGTGTGTGTGTGTGTGTGTGTGTGTGTGTGTGTGTGTGAATAGAGGTGTAGGATGTGTGGGGGGGAATATAGTGCCGGAAAGAAGAATAAGGAGTTACAGGGCACGTGTGGGCCTGACATTACAGGTGTTCAAGACGTGTGTGTGTGTGTGTGTCGGTCGCGGCAGGTGTACAAGAGGCCATGTATGCGGTCTGATAATGGCAGGTGTGCAAGTGCAGGATACACCTATGCTTGAACCACCACCACCACCACCAAGCATAGCTGGTGTGTGTGTGTAGGTGGTGGTGGTGGTGGTGAATGACGTCAACCCTTGTTATCTAGGCTGTTATTGTGCCTTCACCCCCCCTACCCCCTACTCCCCCCCCTACCCCTCTACCCCCCCCCCCCTTGCTGTACCTGACGCAAGAGGTGGGAACGTTTACCAGCACTTGAGGGGGGGGGGTAGGTAGGGGGGGAACCGGTGGTGGTGAGAGCACACCAGCTTTTCCGTATACTCTCACACACACACACGCGTGTGTGTGTGTGTGTGTCTGTGTGTGTGTGTGTACTCACGTAATTGTGCTTGCGGGGGTTGAGCTTTAGCTCTTTGGTCCCGGCAAAGTCCCGCCTTTGTGTGTGTGTGTGTGCGTGCGTGCGTGCGTGCGTGTGTGCTCACCGATATGTCTGGTTTTGTCATGGTGAGCTGCGTCTTCTGGGCTCCGCTTTTCAGTCGTCTAGTCGTCATGATTTTCTTTTCTTAGTTTGTCATTCCTGCTCTGTGGCGCAATTGAGTGTCCTTGTTAAGATTCCTGTCTTCTCGTCCTGTTCCTGTTTATACTAAATAGTTCGGTTTCGCCTTTTTTTTTTCAATTGGTGACATCATGCCATTCTGAGGCCTTACGTGGCCTTCACAGTAACTCTCTGCTTCCTATTGCTTAGGTACTCCCTTATCCACTAGAGCACCTTACCAGTTAATCTTGCCTCTTTTCTCCAACTTATTCACAAGCCTTTTATACGTTACTGTGTCAAAGGCTTTCCGGCAGTTCAAGAAAATGCAGTCTGTCCAATCTTCTCTTTTTTGCTTAATCTTTGTCACCTGTTCATAGAATTCTGTTAAACCTGCGAGGCAAGATTTGCCATCCCTGAACTCATGATGGTGATTGTGTTAGAGACAAACACTTTCTCTCCATGTGTTACTAATTTTTCCTCGCGATCTTCTCCATCACCTTGCTTGGTATACAAGTTAGAGACACTGGCCTGTAGTACAGTGCCTCTTGTCTGTCGCTCCTTTTGTGTATATTGGGACTACATTAGCCGTCTTCAATATTTCTGGTGGGTCTCCTGTTTCCAATTATTTATTATACATCAAGGAGAGTGACAAGCCAAGTGCTTCTGCACACTTTTAGTATCCATAAAGAGATTCCATCAGGAATCTCTTCGTTACAACCTTTCTCACGTTTAGATCCAATAGGTGAAGCATGGGGAACCCCTTGGCCGAGAGGAGGGTTAATGTAGAGAGGCTCCGTGGTCTCACGGCTATGGCGGGATGTCACCCAAGCTACGGCGCAAATGTGAGAATTGTCAAAATGATATTCCTGTCATATATTAAATCTCTGATCGATTATGGTGCACCCATGCTTGCTTTAGTGCCTGAAAGAATGCTTGGAGAGCTGGAAAAGATGCAAAACAAAGGTTATGAGAATTATCCTCGTATGCCCCCGTACAGCTAAATTACTAAACATGAAGAAGGAACCGAATATTTAATGTGCAAGTGATCGTATCGCTGAAATTAATGTCTTAATTGGTATTAATTTCTGAGGTAAGCCTAAGATGCTTATGCTTAACCCTTCCTGCACTGAAGCCTTTCAACCCTTCTTTCTTGAAGGTCAGCATCCTTCCAAATGGTTACCACTCCCATGAGTGTGGAGCGAGTATAAATTAACTGGGCCTCCACTCTTCAAACAGAATTGGTTGCCGTAATCCTTGCGCTCGTACGAGTGTGTGAATCCAAAGTTGACACGCTAATTGTAAGTGACTCCTTATCATCCTTGACCGCCCTCAGCTCCCCAAGGCATAACTGTCACGTGCTTGTGTCTGAAGCTAGACTCAGATGTAATGAAATAATCAATGATGGAGTCAGAGTTTGTCTTCCTTCCCATATTGGTGTCATAATACATGATAAAACTGACGTGTTAGCCAAAACATTTGCTCATAAAGAGGGAATTGATTACCATCTTGGACTGCCTTTGAGCAGCCTGAGGGGCAGTAATATTCCGGGAATATCAACAAAATCTCGTAGACTTGAGGCAATGTGAAATTCACACCAGTTGCTCCATCTATCATTCTTTTATGCAGGAAGAACCGCACGTCTATGGGTCATCCAATAGGGTTAGCAGACTTCTAGATATCACCACTGCTAGACTTAGGCTCGGCTACAAGTGCCTCTGGGAGTTTGTACCACCTGCTGATGTAGACTTGACCAAATGTAAACTCTGTCAGCAGCACTATACTTTGCGTCATTATACAATGGAATGCACAAAAAATCAAGGAATTCAGAGATTACACCATCAATGGTGTCCAAGAAATGTGTAAGTACTTCATTCATAATGATGTTCTGCCCGGGAATCTTAGCCAAGTATCCAACGTTTGCTGACTAGGTAAGCAAACGTTGGATACGTTGGATACTAAATATCTAACTTTATTTAAAATTTCATTACACAAAAAGGGTTACAAGATTGGTTACATGCAAGGTGACTACTTGTGACTACTTGTCACAAGTTGTATAGCTCCTCCAGCTCCTCAGATGGCGGGCAGAAACCATGGATGCAGTGAACATTTCCTCTCTGGATCGCCACACTAAGGCGCTGAAAGAGAAAACTGGGGGCTCTAGGGTCTCTAGTTGTTTCAATTAGCTTGGACCCCAGTTCCTTCAAAAAACTTCCAGCACTTTTACCCCATGCACCAAGTGTGTCTGAGGCAATGGGGACAAAATTGTAGTGGTGATCAAGGTCTCCATATTTACGCGACTTGGCTGCTTCCCGGTGATTGGCAGCACCTCCTGCCTGTGCAGCACTGAAGTTAACATAGGTGTTGGCTAAGGTTGAAACGCAAGTGTAGTCCCACACCAACTGTCTACCATTCTTCCAGGGGTTCATCGTGATTCCGTCTGGGCGACCGACAGGCTCATCTGAGTTGCGGGGCATTATTAGGTAACGGGGGGCTCTCTGCTGGACAACCGGCCGTGGTAAGGCTTCTCTTGATAATGTCGTTAACCTCACCGTGTCTTGTGCGCCATCCTCCTGTCCTTTGGTAGAGAAGGCCATGCCGTCCGTACCTGTCGGCCACTGCCTCGCCGCAAATACACCCCTATTCGGTGTGGATATATATATATATATATATATATATATATATATATATATATATATATATATATATATATATTTATATATATATATATATATATATATATATATATATATATATATATATATATATATATATATGTCGTACCTAATAGCCAGAACTCACTTCTCAGCCTACTATTCAAGGCTCGATTTGCCTAATAAGCCAAGTTTTCATGAATTAATGTTTTTTCGTCTACCTAACCTACCTAACCTAACCTAGCTTTTTTTGGCTACCTAACCTAACCTTACCTATAAATATAGGTTAGGTTAGGTTAGGTAGGGTTGGTTAGGTTCAGTCATATATCTACGTTAATTTTAACTCCAATAAAAAAAAATTGACCTCATACATAGAGAAAAGGGTTGCTTTATCATTTCATAAGAAAAAAATTATAGTAAATATATTATTTCAGGAAAACTTTGCTTATTAGGCAAATCGGGCCTTGAATAGTAGGCTGATAAGTGAGTTCTGGCTACTAAGTACGACATATATATATATATATATATATATATATATATATATATATATATATATATATATATATATATATATATATATATATATATATATAATATAGTGACGGGAATCTGGAATAAAACAGTGGCTATTCGGGCAGGTGTTGTGCCAATCGCACATTAATAATAATAATAAAACTGCTTGATACCTCTACGGTGTGAGAGCTGCGGGTAAAAACTAAAGAGAATAAAAACTTCAAACAGTTAATATAATGAAAATTACTTTAATTTCACACCAATTGACAAGTAACAATTAATGAAAACAAAACCCCTTATCCAATTGGCTTACACATAATCAAAAGAGAAATATATATATGTGAAATTTAGGTTAAATAATAATGTAGTTAATCTTTGTACAAAATGGTGTGTGCGTCTACGGTCACTTTGTGAGAGTAGATGTTACAGCTGAGAGCACTCAAAGGGTAGACAGTTGAGCTGGACGCTGGCAAGCCCTTTTATATGGGGCATGACGTCATAGTTGGCGCGAGTTCTGGAGTTTAACAATCAGCTGGCAGGTGAAGGATCGTCAGCTGGTGGCGTCTGGTCCCTCTCCGAGGCAGCGGGTGTCAGGGTATTGGAGGGGGGGGGGGGAGGTGTGTCTAGACATAAAAACGTTTTGGGCACGTATTGTTGTTGTCGTTGATGTTGGAACCTGCAGATAAGTAGGTGGTATAGGGACAAGCAGGATCTACTGCTGCTAAGCAGGAGATTACCGTAACAATATATATATATAATAAGTGTGTGTGTGTAATAATAAAAGTTGTCTAACTAGCTTCACAAAAGTGTCACTTGCTTAGCTAAATGAACTATGGGGGGGTTCAGTTCCTGAACCAATTATGTGCCTTTGTAACCCATGCCATCACCGCCCACGGAATGGGTATGGGGTGCATATTAAATGAATAAATCATATTCACAGTTTACCTTACCTAAATCAGCATTTCGCAGGTCCCATAGTGTGCAACGAACAAACTGAGATTATTGTTTCACTTGCTTTTCAGATTATATAACTTTTTAGATTATTTCATCTATCAGATTATTTCACTAGAATCTATCTTATGTTGATCGGTGCAACTATAACTATATCATCAGCTTATCCAAAACTGTCTTATTATTATTTCCTATGCAATAATACTATGGTTGCTATGCTAACTCTACTGTTTCTAACTCTTTCAACATTGGATCAAAACCGGGCAACAAATGGTAGATTAATTATAGGTGCTTATTTGACCCCGAGTTTTAATTCGAAATCTCCGTGGGGTCACAAGGTCCTTATCTTCACCTTGTAACATATATACAGGTATATGACGATGACATCAAGTAGTTTTGTGTGCCGAGCAACTCTTAGAGTTTGGTGTGTGTGTGTGTGTGTGTGTGTGTGTGTGTGTGTGTGTGTGTGTGTGTGTGTTAAACTTTATCAAATGCTTTGGAAACATAAAACAAATATAGCAGAAGATACCTGACCTATGAGTTTAGTACTGAACAATTTCCACCCCCTCCTCCCCACAGATAGAGGCGGAGACAGATATGCGCGCGCGCGCACACGACACACACACACACGACACACACACACACACACACACACACACACACACACACACACACACACACACACACACACACACACACACACACACGACACACACACGACACACACACGACACACGACACACGACACACACGACACACGACACACGACACACACACACACACACACACACGACACACGACACACGACACACGACACACGACACACACGACACACGACACACACACACACACACACACACGACACACACGACACACACACACACACACACACACATACACACACACACACACGACACACACACACACACACACACACGACACACGACACACACGACACACGACACACACACACACACACACACACACACACACACACACACACACACACACACACACGACACACGACACACACACACACACGACACACAACACACACACACACACACACACACGACACACACATACACGACACACGACACACGACACACACACACACACGACACACACACACACACACACACACGACACACACACACGACACACGACACACACACACACACACACGACACACACACACACACACACACACACACACACACACACACACACACACACACGACACACACACACACACACACACACACACACACGACACACACACACACACACACACACACACACACACACACACACACACACACACACACGACACACACACACACACACGACACACACACACACACACACGACACACACACACACACACGACACACACACACACACACACGACACACACACACACACACACACACGACACACGACACACGACACACGACACACACACACACACACACACACACACACGACACACGACACACGACACACGACACACACACACACACACACACACACACACACACACAAACACGAGACACACACGACACACCGGTGCTGGACACGAACCAAGACATCACCGGATTAACACAAACAAAAACCACTCTTATATACGCTCGACGTTGGCCCTCTACTCCGGATGTGAAAATTTAAATTTGACCGAGGCTCTGGCTGATGCTCCCCTCCCCCCCTTCCCCCCCCCCACTCCCCCACTCCCCCCCCCCCTCCTCCCCCTGTCTTACCTGCAGCACATCACCCAGCCATCCACCACATATGTACCTCCCTGGCCATCTGTCTCTTTATGTGGGGGACTATATATTTACTTCAGCTGTGTTTGGGGTGCTCCACTGCCCTCTGAGGGGGGGTGTCTCAGAGGGCCGTCTAGCTCCTCAGCCCCTCCTCCCCTCCCCAGCCTTCTTCTTTTACCTCCCTCGATGCACCTCCTCCCTGCCCCCTCCTTGGTGCCCCTCCTCCACGCTGACCTCCTTATCTCCCTCTCCGGCCTCCACAACCAACGGTCAAGACCCAGAAATAGTGGAGTGTCATCGTACTGAGAGACCTCCTTCCCCCCCCCCATTCCCCCTCCCCCTTCCCTCGATCCCCCCCCCCTCCCCCTGTGTTTGTGCACGTGCTCAGTCCTGGGGCGTGCTCGTGGTGCACGCCCTGGGTCCTGGCCGTGCTCGTGGTGCACGCCCATAACAATATACCACACCAAAGACTTGAGTCAAAAACTTGAGTGATGTTTATAATTGATTTCACTTTCGCAAAATGTATCTCATTTATTTGCAGAAGAAAATTGCGAAATAATAGCACGATGCCAAATAAAAATTATTTTAGACTGTATAATTATATACTGTATAATACAAATGGCAAGGCAATTTATGACGTGAAAAATACAGTTTAAAGCAACAGTGATTTTGGAACTTTATAGACGTTAACGAGTACACAATAAAAGATACATTTATAAAAGTATGTGTATTCACAAAGTTGTGATTGCGGGGGTTGAGCTCTGCTCTTTCAGGCCCGTCTTTCAACTGTCAATCAATCAACTGTTACTAACTACTAACTTTTTTTTTCCCAGACCCCCCCAGGAAGCAGCTCGTAACAGCTGTCTAACACTCGGGTACCTATTTACTGCTTGGTAACAGGGGGCATCAAGGTGAAAGAAACTCTGCCCATTTGTTTCTGCCGGCTTCGGGAATCGAACCCCGGTCCACATGACTATGTATCAAGCGTGCTGTCCACTCAGTCACCGCTCCCCCCCCCCCCCACTTCCTGTGTGTGTGTGTGTGTATGTGTGTGTGTGTGTGTGTGTGTGTGTGTGTGTGTGTGTGTGTGTGTGTGTGTGTGTGTGTGTGTGTGTGTAATCATGGTCGCAGGCTACATGCTTGGTGCCAGCTTCGTTCAACTTTTCAGGATGACACGTTAGTGGTATGGGGGGTCGGGGTCCGCCACATTGCCTCTCCTTTAAGAAATATCGTCTCCTACACCGATCTTGATGAAATCGAGAATTTGCTTTCAGTAAGTTTTTTTTTCATTTTATAAAATTAGGAATGATTCTTGTGCTCCAAGATGCATGCGAATCATCAACATGAGGAAAGAGTTGGAGCTTCCAATCATAGTAGAGAGAATTATACAAGTCAACACTACCTTTTTGCATTGGAATAACGAGAGGCCCGACATCTCTTGCATTTCTCAGAGACAATTTATTTTGTTCCCTTTCTACAGCAGCAGTTGGTACAAACACATTAGTTGAACATGTATAACAAATGGTTGTGTAAAAATGTCAACAGGCTCACTAAACTGAACATAACTTTTAGATCCAATCTACATGTCACTGATGCCCATCTTTACCTGTACCCCACCATTCAAGTATCTCACACACCCGTCACCACGAAAGGTCATGAGAATCAGGCTTTTCTCAAAGCTGTCACACTTGAAACAATTACCTCCTCCGTCGAAAATTTAAGATCTCACGAGCACTGTGTCTACACCGACGGCTCAGTCCAATCGTCTACAGGACGGACTGCATTTGTTGTTGTTAAAGATTCGCTACCTGGAACAAAAAGTTCCAAGTAACACGGGCTATGGTGAGCCCGTAGACGGACTGCAACATGTTGGTTTTATATAAATAATATTTGCACACAGATTATAGTTGTCAATTTAAACAACTGGCTCAACTCTGCGCAGACATAACTAGCTGCACCATAAGCAGCTAAAATCACACTTAATACAGGAAAAGGAGGAGAAATTTTCTGTGATTTTAAGTCTGCTCTACAGCAAAACGCTCATAATAACAATTATAAATAACCTCCACGCTGCACAGAATAAAGTGTATAGAATATATCCCACCTTGATGACACAGACATGGCAGCCAAATTAGCATGTAACAAGATTGAAGTTGAACTAGAGACAATTAAATTACTAGACCTAGGTATATACATCTTGTTCTTAAGACATATATTGACAAACATTCAAGGCATCGGTGTCTCTTATATCTCTCCTTCTCCAGTCTTCCCTTCTCTCTCCTTTATTATCATTTCTTCCCTCACCATTTACACCTCTTTCGTCCACTCTTTACACCTGTTCCCTCCCTTCTCACTGTCCTCACTGCTTCTCTGGCAGTGAGGACAGAGAAGCTTCCCATTCACTTCCCATTCTGTTCCCCTCTACTGCTTTTCTAGCCTTTATTAACCTCACTAGTCCTGTCCCAGCCCCCACCAGTCCTGTCCCAGCCCCCACCAGTCCTGTCCCAGCCCCCACCAGTCCTGTCCCAGCCCCCCACCAGTCCTGTCCCAGCCCCCCACCAGTCCTGTCCCAGCCCCCCACCAGTCCTGTCCCAGCCCCCCACCAGTCCTGTCCCAGCCCCCCACCAGTCCTGTCCCAGCCCCCCACCAGTCCTGTCCCAGCCCCCCACCAGTCCTGTCCCAGCCCCCCACCAGTCCTGTCCCAGCCCCCCACCAGTCCTGTCCCAGCCCCCACCAGTCCTGTCCCAGGCCCCCACTAGTCCTGTCCCAGCCCCCACCAGTCCTGTCCCAGCCCCCAACCCACCCATGGGGGCATGTTGTTGCTGAAGAAGCATCCGTTGTTGTTCACTTCAAGGTCACCACCCCCCCCCCTCACCACCCCCCCTCACCCCCCCCCCCCCCCCCGCACCCCCACTTCCCTTTCCTAGCAAATAAAAATGTCAAATTCAAAATCTACTTCAACAAATCGTTGTACACTTATAATTGAGTTAATTTAAGACAAAAAATCAGGACATTGTTTAATATTTACATAATTCCTTAACGCGAAATTATCATGATATACTTTATACGTTAGATTTTGATTTAGAAGGCTTGTTTGTTACTAATTTGTAAGGTGATTACTGTGAGGGCTAGAGAGAACATTCTATGCCTGGTTGTTAGTGGTCACAGTGTCAAAGTGAATCTTTGAGTGAATCAAAGAATCAACAGTGAATCAACTGTCGCCGTTGTTTGACTGATTCATCCTGTATTCAACGTTGATGCTGTTGAGTCGGTGTTGAGTTGGTGCTGCACTTTGATGTTACGGCCAATGGGGGTGTTGATGTTTGGGGAAGGTGAGGGTAGGACCGGTAGGGAGCCGGTCGGCCGAGCGGACAGCACGCTGGACTTGTGATCCTGTTGTCCCGGGTTCGATCTCTGGCGCCGGCGAGAAACAATGGGCAGAGTTTCTTTCACCCTATGCCCCTCTTACTTAGCAATAAAATAGATACCTGGGTGTTAGTCAGCTGTCACGGGCTGCTTCCTGGGGGTGGAGGCCTGGTCGAGGACCGGGCCGCGGGGACACTAAAGCCCCGAAATCATCTCAAGATAACCACTCAAGAAGGACAGCTTTGGAAATTTGTGTTTATTTGTGTATGTACTCACCTATTTGTGCTTGCGGGGGTTGAGCTACAACTAATGTTGTTGTTGTTGTTGTTGAGCTACAACTAATTCAACTAATGAGGTGGTAGAGGTACTTGGAATGAAGGTAGAGAAACTAAACCTAATTATTATTCTAATATATAAACCGCCAGATACAACGATTGAGGAATTCACAGAACAGATGCACAAAATAGAGAACATACTTGACAACCTAGCAAACCCAGCTCCAGATATTATCTTTCTTGGAGATTTCAATTTACCGAGTCTAAGATGGAGAACGGCAAACACAAATATCATAGCAGGGAATGACCCGGGAAATAACCAACCACAGGTTAGAGAACTTTTGAGATTCTGTGACAAATTCTCACTCAATCAACAGATTACAGAACCAACTAGGAACGAAAACACACTAGACTTGTTATTCACAAACAATGATGAACTAATCAGGGATATCACAATCTCAGATACTTCATACTCAGACCATAAGCTCATTGAAGTGCGAACTAGCATAAATAACGGTAGTAGGTCTAAGAGACCCAACAAGCGAGAAGGAATATTCAATCAATTCAATTTCAACAATAAGAGGATTGACTGGGAAAAAATAAATGTAGACCTTGCAACCATTCAATGGGAGACGGTCTTAAGCGACAAAACTCCCACACAGGGAATAGCTCAACTGACAGCTGAAGCTTACAAGGTCTGCTTGAAGCACGTACCTGTGAGGAGGGGCAGAAAGAGGACCACTCTAGAAAGAGAACGGAGACGACTGTACAGGAGAAGGAAAAAAATAACGGAAATGCTTCGGCAGACACAACTATCACAAGCAAGGAAAACAAGCCTAAGCAGGGAGATTGAGGAAATAGAACAAACGTTGAAGCGATCATATGAGTCTGAGGAAATGGAATTGGAACAGAAAGCTATACAAGAGATAAGGAAAAATCCGAAATATTTTTTCACATACGCAAAATCAAAATCCAAAACCTCGACCAGTATTGGACCGTTAATTACAAATGAAGGTACGTACACAGAGGACAACAAAGAGATTAGTGAAATTCTAAGAAGCCAGTATGAGGCTATGTTTAGCACACCAATAAACAACATGAAAGTTGATGACCCAGACAGCTTCTTTATGAATGACATTCAAGCTGCAGATAATATAACGGATATTACCACAAACTCGGAAGACTTTGAAAGAGAAATTGATAATATGCCTATGCACTCAGCTCCTGGGCCTGACTCATGGAATTCAATATTCATAAAGAAATGTAAAGTACCAGTAGCGAGAGCACTCAGCGTAATATGGAGAAAGAGCCTGGATACAGGGGAGATACCAGCAGCACTTAAATCTGCAGATATAGCTCCGTTGCACAAGGGGGGGAGTAAAGCCTTGGCAAAAAATTATAGGCCAGTTGCACTAACATCACACATAATAAAAGTGTTTGAAAGAGTGATTAGGAATCAAATTTCTAGTTTTATGGAAAACAATGAATTGCACAATCCAGGACAACATGGATTTAGAGCGGGAAGATCCTGTCTGTCACAGTTACTCAACCACTATGACAAAATCACAGAAGCCCTAGAAGAAAAGCAAAATGCAGATGTTGTATACACAGACTTTGCAAAGGCGTTCGACAAATGTGACCATGGGGTGATAGCTCACAAAATGAGGTCAATGGGAATAACTGGAAAAGTAGGACGCTGGATACTCAATTTCCTGTCGAACAGAACACAAAGAGTAACAGTCAATCAGATAAAATCGAGTCCAAGCGATGTTAAAAGCTCTGTACCTCAAGGTACAGTCCTTGCACCGCTACTGTTCCTTATTCTCATATCTGATATAGACAAAAATACACGCCACAGCTTCGTGTCGTCCTTTGCAGATGACACAAAAATCAGCATGAAAATTACCTCTGCTGAAGACATTGAAAAACTACAAGCAGATGTCAACAAAGTTTTTGATTGGGCAGCAGAAAATAACATGATGTTTAACAGTGATAAATTTCAGGTACTCAGGTACGGCAAAAATGAGGATCTGAAACATAATACAGGGTACAAAACACAATCGAATCTTCCCATAGTAGGAAAACAGCATGTCAAGGATTTGGGAATAATGATGTCCGACGATCTAACGTTTAGGGAGCATAACCAAGCAAATATCGCGTCAGCCAGAAAAATGATCGGATGGATTACGAGAACTTTCAAATCCAGGGATCCCATCACAATGGTTGTACTCTTCAAGTCACTTGTGCTGTCCCGTCTCGAGTACTGCTCAGTACTCACTTCCCCCTTCAGAGCAGGAGAGATTGCTGAAATAGAGGGAATACAGAGAACATATACGGCACGCATAGACGAGATAAAACACCTAAATTATTGGGATCGTCTCAAAGCTCTCCAAATGTACTCTCTAGAAAGGAGACGAGAGAGATACCAAATAATATACACCTGGAAAATACTGGAGGGTCAGGTCCCAAATCTACACAGTAAAATAACAACGTACTGGAGTGAACGATATGGAAGAAAATGCAAGATTGAACCTGTGAAGAGCAGAGGTGTCATAGGCACAATCAGAGAGCACTGTATAAACATCAGGGGTCCGCGGTTGTTCAACGTCCTCCCAGCGAGCATAAGAAATATTGCCGGAACAACCGTGGACATCTTCAAGAGAAAACTGGACGGTTTTCTAAGAGAAGTTCCGGATCAGCCGGGCTGTGGTGGGTACGTGGCCCTGCGGGCCGCTCCAAGCAACAGCCTGGTGGACCAAACTCTCACAAGTCGAGCCTGGCCTCGGGCCGGGCTTGGGGAGTAGAAGAACTCCCAGAACCCCATCAACCAGGTATCAACCAGGAGCTTTTGGCTCTGGTCCCGCCTCTCAATCGTCAATCTACTGGTGTACAGATTTCAGAGCTTCTCGAGCTCTGGGTCTACTGGGCTCTATCATATCTATATTTGAAACTGTATGGAGTCAGCCTCCACCACATCACTTCCTAGTGCATTCTATTTACTAACTATTCTGACACTGAAAAAGTTTCTTCTAATGTCTCTGTGGCTCATTTGGGTGCTCATCTTCCACCTGTGTTCCCTTGTGCGTGTACCACCCGTGTTCAGTAATCCATCCTTGTCTACCCTGTCAATTCCCCTCAGAATTTTGTATGTGGTGATCATGTCTCCCCGAGCTCTTCTGTCTTCCAGCGACGTGAAGTGCAGTTCACTCAGCGCTTTCCTCGTAAGTCATGCCTCTTAGTTCTGGGACTAGCCCAGTGGCATACCTCTGAACGTTTTCCAGTTTCGTCTTGTGCTTGACAAGGTACGGGCTCCATGCTGGGGCCGCATACTCCAGGATTGGCCTTACATACGTGGTATATAAAGTTCTGAAAGATTGATATGCAGGGGATGAGTCACAATAACGTGGCTGAAGTATGTTGACCAGACCACACACTAGAAAGTGAAGGGACGACGACGTTTCGGTCCGTCCTGGACCATTCTTAAGTCGATTGCCTTCAGAATGCAATCTCAAGGCAAGGATTGAGAAGGCAATCGACTTGAGAATGGTCCAGGACGGACCGAAACGTCGTCGTCCCTTCACTTTCTAGTGTGTGGTCTGGTCAACATTCTGAAAGATTCCATACATGAGTTTCTAAAGGCAGTTTTGATGTTAGCGAGGCTCGCATACGCCGCTGATGCTATTCTTTTGACGTGGGCTTCAGGAGACAGGTTTGGCGTGATATCAACTCCTAAATCTTTCTCTCTGTCCGTTTCGTGAAGGACTTCATGTCCCATTCGGTATCCAGTGTCTTGCCTCCTATTTCCTCCACCTAGTTTCATTACCTTACATTTACTTGGGTTGAACTTTAGTAGCCATTTGTTGGACCATTCCTTCAGTTTGTCAGGGTCATTTTGTAGCTTCATACTATCTTCCTCTGTCTTAATCCTCCTAATTTCTGGAGGATTAATTCCTTATAATTTTTTCATCATCAGTAAACATTGAGAAGAACGAGTCTATTCTCTCTGGGAGATCATTTACATATATCAGGAACAGTATAGGTTCAAGAACTGATCCCTGAGGGACTCCACTGGTGACGCCTCCACTGTGTGTGTGTGTGTGTGTGTGTGTGTGTGTGTGTGTGTGTGTGTGTGTGTGTGTGTGTGTGTGTGTGTGTGTGTGTGTGTGTGTGTACCTGACAGTTTGAAAAACAGAGTTTCAGCTCCTGAAATTCAGCATTTAAAGTGTCTGTGTGCCTGTGCTTTACCTGCTGTCGATTTCGAGAGTGTGAGTTTCCCAGCCTTGCCTGGCCTGGTGACTGTTTCGACTAGACTCTTCGTGTTGGCAGTTCTCAGGCACTCACAGCTTGCATGTACGAATAATGCACACTACCCTAGACCCATTGACCTTTGCAAGGCAACGCCATTTTGTCTATCCATCTCTTGAAACAATTCTCCAATCCCACGACTGTGATGCTATCCAATAACTATCCCCTAACGTAATGTTGTTGCCCCTCTTGTTATCTTACGATACCTTTGGGCCAAATTACAATTAACTATGGCATCACACGTGATAATGTTTAACAGTAGCAAGTATCGTAACCAATTATGTGACTGTATAACATTCTGTTGTTTCAGCTAAAGTGCCAAGCTAACCAAAACAATGGATAGGGATGGTGTAGTCACGTAGCCAGTGCCACCATGGATAGGGACTGTGAGATCACGTGCCCAGTGCCACCACCATGGATACAGTGCCACAGGTGACGCAGTTTCATACGCAGTTTGAAATAGTCATACCCATACGCAGTTTCAAGTGTAGATATGATAGAGCCCAATAGGCTCAGGAACCTGTACACTTGTTGATTGACAGTTGAGAGGCGGGACCAAAGAGCCAGAGCTCGACCCCCGCAAGCACAACTAGGTGAGTACAGGAGGTGGAGAACGTACAGTTGATGGCATCATTACCGGATCCCGGGGTGGAGAGCTGTCAGTGAAGACGCCGTGTCCAAAGGTCAGATGACAGCCTGGCACACAGGATAGCGGCGGTCACAGGATCTCTGCGCCCATCCTTCACCACATCCACAGCTGCACCTTTTCGTACACAGGTCACGCGGTGTCCGTTCTGAACGCGTACGAGTTGCGTTCGTTGCAACCGACAAAATATTATGTTGTTTTCTCTTGCATGACGAAGCTGCCCAAAATATCAAGCAGAGGATGTCCTTGCAACCTTTTATCAACATGGGGGGAGGGGGGGGGGGAGAAGGTTCCGTTCTTCTCTCACTTCCATCCACCGTAATAGTGTTTATATAGTCGTAATGGCTTGGCGCTTTCCCCCTGACAATTCTCACCCCTCCTAACTGCCCCCTCCCACTGCAAATATCTTTCTCTAACTTGTAATCGTCGCCATCATCTTCTTGTCTTCATTTGTCTCTTCCGACGATGGCTCGATTGGGAGTTGTGTGTGTGGCTTATAGTTGCCTTATTGTCAAGGATATGAGACAGACTAAGTGTTCCAGCCCCCTGTAAAAGGTGTATTTAGGTGATGTCTGACCACGCGTGTGTCGCTGTGTTCTGCATGATGGGTTTATTGTGCTCTTCAAGCTTCTCACATTGTCAAAAAAGTCAATTGTCTCACCTGCGTGTCTGGCGCCACCGCTGTTTTCTTGTAGAAAATTAATCTACGGATGAACATAAATATTGTATTATTGAAGATATTTATCGTGCAGATTTTTTGTCCTTACTACAAGGATATTAAATGTGTATGTGTGAACATTATCTCATATGTGAAGAGTTTTCTTCGCAGTCTGGGGGGGGGGGGATGTTTAGCCTTTATATCAAGTCTTTAAGATACATGTTCGGGACGTGTGGGTACTTGTCTGTGGCTGCAGCTTATCTTCTCTTCCCCTTCTACCTTATTTCCTTCCCAGACTATCTCCTCCCATCTTCTCTCTCCTCCCCTCTTCTCTCTCCTCTCCTCCCCTCTTCTCCCTTAACCATCCAGGCCTCGGGTTCATGGGATTGCGTGACTATGGGATCCGTATCTGACTATCCCGGAGGATAGTCAGATAGGGATGGTATGCACCTGGATTTGCGTCCAGCAGGCAGTATCAGCTCCCAAGCTCCACCTTCAAAGGATAGGAGACAGACGAATAGTATTTAATCCTCTTAGGAGTCAAGGGATGGGTCTTGGGGCTTAATTATTCGCTCCTTATTTTATTCCTCCTGTTGGGCCATATGAGCTGACGTCAACTGGCCCGTAAGCTAGACCTCACTTGGGCAGAGGCACTGATAGGTAAGTACATTACGCTATATTACTTCTAGTTCACAAGTTAGAGGAGTATTGAGCTCATGAGGCGCCAGTAACTTTCTCAGCCAGCGAAATAAACTATTTCTCAGTCATCAACAAACACTCTTCACTTCTCCTTCCCAAGCCTCTACTTCTCCCACACATCTCCTCCCACACCTCTTCTCCCACACCTCTTCTCCCACACACCTCTTCTCCCACACACCTCTTCTCCCACACACCTCTTCTCCCACACACCTCTTCTCCCACACACCTCTTCTCCCACACACCTCTTCTCCCACACACCTCTTCTCCCACACACCTTCTCCCACACACCTCTCCTCCCACACACCTCTCCTCCCACACACCTCTCCTCCCACACACCTCTTCCTCCCACACAGTGCAGGAGGCACTGAACTACAGGCCAGTGTCCCTAACCTGCATACCATGCAAGCTGATGGAGAAGATTGTGCGAAGAAAGCTAGTGGAACATCTGGAGCGAACGAACTTTGTAACACAGCATCAACATGGGTTCAGGGATGGCAAGTCCTGCCTCACAGGGCTAATTGAATTCTACGACCAGGCAACAAAAATCAGGCAATAAAGAGATGGGTGGGCTGACTGCATATTTTTGGATTGTCAAAAAGCCTTTGATATAGTACCACACAAGAGGCTAGTAAAAAAGTTGGAGAAGCAGGCTGGAGTGAAAGGGAAGGTACTTCGTTGGATAAAAGAGTACCTAAGTAACAGGAGACAACGAGTCACTGTGAGGGGTGAGGTCTCGGATTGGCGTGACGTCACAAGTGGAGTCCCGCAGGGGTCAGTCCTTGGACCAATACTTTTTCTGATATATGTAAATGATCTCCCAGAGGGTATAGAATCGTTTCTCTCAATGTTTGCTGATGATGCAAAAATTATGAGGAGGATTGAAACAGAGAATGATATTAGGAGGCTACAGGACGACCTAGACTGAATGAATGGTCCAACAAATGGCTGCTAAAGTTTAACCCGAGTAAATGCAAAGTAATGAAACTAGGCGGTGGAATCAGGAGGCCAGACACAAGATACAGAATAGGAGATGAAGTACTTAATGAAACGGAAAGAGAGAAAGATCTAGGAATTGATATCACACCAAACCTGTCTCTTGAAGCCCACATAAAGAGAATTACGTCTACGGCATATGCAAGGCTGGCTAACATCAGAACAGCACACAGGAACCTGTGTAAGGAATCGTTTAGAATCTTGTACACCACATACGTAAGACCAATCCGAGCGTATGCGGCCCCAGCATGGAGCCCGTACCTTGTCAAGCACAAGACGAAGCTGGAAAAAGTTCAGAGGTTTGCCACTAGACTAGTCCCAGAACTAAGAGGCATGAGTTACGAGGAAAGGCTTCGGGAAATGCACCTTACGACACTGGAAGATTGAAGAGTGAGGGGAGACATGATCATTACCTACAAAATCCTCAGGGGAATCGACAGGGTAAACAAAGATAAACTATTCAACACTGGTGGGACGCGAACAAGGGGACACAGGTGGAAACTTAGTACCCAAATGAGCCACAGGGACGTTAGAAAGAACTTTTTCAGTGTCAGAGTAGTTAACAGGTGGAATGCATTAAGCAGAGATGTGGTGGAGGCTGACTCCATACACAGTTTCAAATGTAGATATGATAGAACCCAGTAGGCTCAGAAATCTGAACACCAGTTGATTGACAGTTGAGAGGCAGGCCCAAAGAGCCAGAGCTCAACCCCCGCAAACGCAACTAGGTGATTACAACTAGGTGAGTACCCCTCTCCTCCCACACACCTCTCCTCCTTTCTCTGCTTCTCTTCTCACCCTGAAGTACTCATTCCTCAGGTATTTTCCTCTACACTCTGGTGTCCTGCTCTTCCTATACTCGCTCCATGCCCTTGTACTTAGCTGCTTTCCCACGTTACATCCCTGTTTAAATCTGATTAGACCTTTGCATTTAATTTTTTTGGAGGGAGGGGGAGAGGAGCAGGGAACACTCTTGGGCTGGATCGATTACCCCAAGCGACAGAGGCTTGCTGTTTTTATTATGGTAATAACTGCTATGTTATTTGTGTCATTAAGCTGTCCCTGAATCCTTCGCAGGCCGGTGTGTGTGTGTGTGTGTGTGTGTGTGTGTGTGTGTGTGTGTGTGTGTGTGTGTGCGTGCGTGTGTGAGGTGTGACAGATTCATGTCAACACCATAATATGTAATCGTCTCGTTGGTTGACGTTTCCTTTAGAATTTAGAAACTCTACACACGCTGGCATTTGTCCCAGTCCACTTGTGGGGCTGTTATAATCTTTACTTGTGTGTTGTCTTACACCCCTCTCTCCTCTCTCTCGCTCTCTCTGTCTCTCTGTCTCTCTGTCTCTCTGTCTCTCTGTCTCTCTGTCTCTCTGTCTCTCTGTCTCTCTGTCTCTCTGTCTCTCTCTCTCTCTCTCTCTCTCTCTGTCTCTCTCTCTCTCTCTCTCTCTCTCTCTCTCTCTCTCTCTCTCTCTCTCTCTCTCTCTCTCTCTCTCTCTCTCTCTCTCTCTCTTTTATGGCTGCTACATATATATTTCTCTCTAATTCACGCACACACATCCCCAGGACGCAGCCAGTAGCAGCTGTCTAACTCCGAGGTACCTATTTACAGCTAGGTGAACAGGTGCATCAGGGTGAAAGAAACTCTGCCCCTTTGTTTCCTCCATCGGCGGGGATCGATCCCCGGACCACAGGACTAGGAATCCTGAGCGCTGTCCACTGGGCTGTCAGGCCCCTCAGCAGTGTGTACTCACCTATTTAGGCCTGCAGGATCGAGTATTGACTCTTGGGTGTGCGCGCGCGCGTATGCCTTCCCCCCCCCCCCCCGTTCTACCTCTGAGGGCCACCACCCGGCAGATAATTTGAGCCTATTACCTGGCCCCTGTGTGGCCCGTCCACGACCTAAACTGATCATTTAACTCCTGTTAACCGTTTGCCAGGTAGCTCAGGCTCGCTGAGGGGAGGGGGGGAGAAAGAGAAGTGGGGGAGAGAGAGAGAGAGGGAGGGGGGGGAGGGGGATAGAGAGAGAGGGAGAGGGGGGGGGAGGGAGAGAGGGAGGGATGATAGGTACAGGGATGGTATTTGGTATGGGACGGGGGGAAAGGAATGGTGCCCAACCATTTGGACGGTCGGGGATTGAACGCCGACCTGCATGGAGCGAGACCGTCACTCTACCGTCCAGTCCAAGTGGTTGGTCACCATTCACTTATTCCGTCTAGGTGGAGAGGGTTGGGGTAGGGCTTACATTATGGGCAGGTTGGGTTGGGGACAGGGGACAGTTGGGATTTGACGACGTGTTGCTCCTGAATACTGTATCAAGTGGCCTCGATGGGGACACGAAGCCTGCGACTTGTCCCTTCATTGTTCCTGAGGAGTTTTACTAACTGAATTTCTAACTTACAATAAGTAAGGTGTTGATATTCATGACTCCCGCGGGGTGGCGGTTCCCGTAAATAATGGTGATGTTAGTCTATTGTGATCAAAATGAACTTTGGAGAGTTAATTTTTCAACTTCACTCGACAGTGAAGAAAAATGTAAGACATATTGAAAAGATTCGTGTTGGAATAAGAACTTCTGTGCCGCATTATCAGGCCTCTCTTCCCTCTACAAGAAAGGTCATTCAGTATCAAGGAGGAAGACAGTGGTCGTCTTACTGATCCTTCAAGTAAAATACTCTTGTCTTTCTCCCTCAAGGCTCTTGACACCGTTCCAAATGCCTTTATCCCTTTTTAGTTTCTTCTCAAATCACTGTTTGGTGTAGGCTGTATACGCGAGTGTGTGAACATGTACTCACTTAAATGTAGTTACCTAAATGTGGTTACAAGGTCGAGTCTCAGTGCCGAGCTTCGTCTTTCGAATGTTATGTTTTGTAGTGTATTGCAACGCAAAACCCGGAACGCTTCAACATTTTTAGCCTTAATTTTTTTAGCATGCAACCACCCCTCCCCCTCGTACCATCCAATATACTCTGTATTATGTTATTATGCGTATTTTCTGAGTAAAATATTATTATTATTAGTAGTAGTAGTATACCATTTAATATTGTGTAGTGAGTTAGTATCAACTACTTCTAACTCATTCCACTTATAAGCAAGTCTGACACTGAAGAAGGTCTTTCTGGCATCTGTGTGTCTCATCTGGGTCTCCAGTTCCCATCCATACCACCTTCTTCATAGATTTGAATATTACTTTTGCGTCAATTGTATCAATTCTTTCCTCTACTTTGGTGTGGTTTGGTCCAGTGTGGTTATGGATGCTGCAGAGTTAATGAGGAGAGTTGGCACACATGAAGAGTGTAAAATACCCACGACGACTTAAACAAGTTTCAGAGTTGATCCGAGAAGAGCTATTAGAGTTCTACCCAAGCAAGTGTAAGGTGATGGATTTGGGAAATGATGCTGGACGTCAGAAAGATGGTTCACAGTGAAGGGATTAACAGGACAATTACCTCCTCTGTAGAGACAAGAGAAGTAGATCTGGGAGTGAATACAGTATAACACCAAGTTTAACTCCGGAGGCACATGTAAATAGGATAGCATCAGTAGCATACTCTACAATGGCAAAAGTCAGAGCATCATTCTTGTATATGTATAAGAAGGTCTTTAGTTCACTGTACAGCACGTACGTGAGACCAGTCTGAGAGTATGTTGCCTCATAGTGCAGTCATTATCTTGAAAAACTACGTAACGAAACTCGAAAAGGCTCAGAAGTTTGCAACGAGGCTCGTTCAGGAACTGAGAAGGAAAGGGTATGAATAAAGACTGAAAGAACTAGACCTGGCGTTTCTAGAAAAGAGATGAGACATGATAAAGACGTCTAAAATACTTAGGGGAATAAGCAAAGTGGACAAAGAGATGTTCAGAACGAATAAGAATAGAACGAGAAGGTATGGATGGAAGAAAAGAGATGTTAGAAATTTTATCTTTTAACTTAATATTGGGAAAATGGAATGAACTGAAAGAGGAGGTTGTAGAAGAGAATTCCATTCACAATTTCAAAAGTAGATAATATAGTGGAATAAGACGAGAAATCATTGCAATAGACAACCAGCGACTAGAAAGAAGAGGTGCCTTAGAGCTGAAACTTAATCCTGTAGGCACATAGGCAAGTTCACGCACAGTGTAAAAAAAAAAAAAAAAAAAAAAAAAAAAAAAATAGTAGTTAGTAACAGTTGATTGACAGTTGAGAGGCGGGCCGAAAGAGCAGAGCTCAACCCCCGCAAGCACAACTAGGTGAATACAACTAGGTGAATACAACTAGGTGAATACACACACACACACACACACACACACACACACACACACACACACACACACACACACACACACACACACACACACACACACACACATACACACACATACACACACATACACACACACACATACACACACACACACACACACACACACACACACACACACACACACACACACACACACACACATACATTATTTCCCTACATGAAACATCAGCCCGTATATGCAATATGTGTTTTCAAAATCAATATACACTTTTGCTTACTCTAAGAGCATCTGTTTTGACACTGTTGCTGTTGCTCACTACAGCCCCGGGAAGGGGTCAGTATACTGGAAATGCTTACCGAATTACAAGATATAAAGATACTAACTAGAGCAAGCTAAATTAGGATTGATCATAAGGATATCTTTTTGGATACATTCAGTGAAGTAATGTACATAGGACCTCTCTTGATCATTCAGTAGGCCTGGAGGTCGAAAGAGTTTCACTGTTTTACATTTAATAATTTAGCTGTGAAGTGAAGGATTTAATTGTACATCATTGAATTTACAAGTAACAGGTTATTCTGGTAGTGATTCAGCTTTACTAACCTGTCATATTAGATTGATGAGTTAGAATGACGAGTTAGAAGAGCGACAAGAATATTGCTGACTAATAAGGTGTAATATATAAATACACACACAGTCCAAGTGGTTGGGCACCATTCCTTCCCTCTGGCCTATCCTAAGTCCTTATTCTCATATCTCTTCCAAGTGCTATATATAGTCTTTATGGCTTGGTGTCTATTTCTGATAATTTCCTTACCTTATATAAACACGCAAGAAGTTAAATTATCATAATAAAAATATTGACCATTCCAACGAGAATAACTAACAATAATAACTAATAATGCACAAATCCATCTTGTTAACGTGATGTATTGATGAGAAAATGAGTAAGAGCCTGATTGGGCTTCTGTGGAAGCCTCAGGAACACACAAAAGGATTCATTTCAATCCCAGGTTGCATAGCTTTTTGCCATGTCTTGGGGCCAGATTCACGAAGCAGTTACGCAAGCACTTACGAACCTGTCCATCTTTTGTCAAACTTTTTTTGACGGTTTTGTTTACAATTATTAAGCAGTTAATGATCTCCGAAGCACCAGGAGGCTGTTTATAACAATAACAACAGTTGATTGGGAAGTTTTCATGCTTGTAAACTGTTTAATAAATGTAACCAAAGCCCTCAAAGATTGAGGAAAGATGTATACGTTCGTAAGTACTTGCGTAACTGCTTCGTGAATCTGGCTCTTGGTGTAGTGGTCTAAAGCTTGTGGTTGGGAGTATGCTAGTATGCAGGTTCGAACCTTCCTCGTGGCTCAGATCGGTTTGAACTATAATAATAATCTGCTATACTACTTTAAGAACTAAATACAAAATGTATATATAAAAAATCACTACAATAGTGAACATATAAACAAAATACGTCACTCAACAGGTGTCAAGACAAAATCTAAATTCATGGAAAGGAGAGAGAAACTTGACACCTGTTCCTTCCAAGAAGTGAGTGACTATTGCTTCCAGGGAGCCCACCTGCGGGTTGAAGGTCTCTCTCTCTCTCTCTCTCTCTCTCTCTCTCTCTCTCTCTCTCTCTCTCTCTCTCTCTCTCTCTCTCTCTCTCTCTCTCTCTCTCTCTCTCTCTCTCATTGTCTCTGGTTAGGATGTTAGGGGAGAGATAGGGGGTTGGGATGTGTTAGGGGAGAGATAGGGAGGATGGGATGTGTTAGGGGAGAGATAGGAAGGTTGGGATGTGTTAGGGGAGAGATTGGAAGGTTGGGATGTGTTAGGGGAGAGATAGGGAGGATGGGATGTGTTAGGGGAGAGATAGGGAGCTTGAGATGTGTTAGGGGAGAGATTGGAAGGTTAGGATGTTAGGGGAGAGATAGGGGGGTTGGGATGTGTTAGGGGAGAGATAGGGAGGATGGGATGTGTTAGGGGAGAGATAGGAAGGTTGGGATGTGTTAGGGGAGAGATTGGAAGGTTGGGATGTGTTAGGGGAGAGATAGGGAGGTTGGGATGTGTTAGGGGAGAGATAGGAAGGTTGGGATGTGTTAGGGGAGAGATAGGAAGGTTGGGATGTGTTAGGGGAGAGATAGGAAGGTTGGGATGTGTTAGGGGAGAGATAGGAAGGTTGGGATGTGTTAGGGGAGAGATAGGAAGGTTGGGATGTGTTAGGGGAGAGATAGGGGGGTTGGGATGTGTTAGGGGAGAGATAGGGAGGATGGGATGTGTTAGGGGAGAGATAGGGAGCTTGAGATGTGTTAGGGGAGAGATAGGAAGGTTGGGATGTGTTAGGGGAGAGATAGGGGGGTTGGGATGTGTTAGGGGAGAGATAGGGGGGTTGGGATGTGTTAGGGGAGAGATAGGGGGGTTGGGATGTGTTAGGGGAGAGATAGGGGGGTTGGGATGTGTTAGGGGAGAGATAGGAAGGTTGAGATGTGTTAGGGGAGAGATAGGGAGGTTGGGATGTGTTAGGGGAGAGATAGGGAGGTTGGGATGTGTTAGGGGAGAGATAGGGAGGTTGAGATGTGTTAGGGGAGAGTTGAGGCGTTGACCTGGAGGTAGGTGTTGACGAGGGTAAGGAGTGTGTGTACTCCCACACTCCCTATTTTATTGCCCTTTCAAGGTAGCATTGTGATTGTACTTGAGCCAGCAGCGTTGGCCTTGTTTTAGGGATACTCGTCGCGGTGAAGAGGTTGCTGTAGTATCCCACTGAATGACTCCTTGAATTTTTTTTATTTACCTAAACACATTTAGGTACATCTGCATTTGTTCAGCTGCTCTAGACTACATGAAGGGGAGTACAGTGTGTGTCAAGAACTAGCTACCCTAGACTATATGAAGGGGAGTACAGTGTGTGTGTCAAGAACTAGCTACCCTAGACTATATGAAGGGGAGTACAGAGTGTGTCAAGAACTAGCTGCCCTAGACTATATGAAGGGGAGTACAGAGTGTGTCAAGAACAAGCTACCCCTAGACTATATGAAGGGGAG
>NC_091170.1:39170839-39250839 GCF_040958095.1 Procambarus clarkii | reverse complement strand
CATATATATAAATTTCATATATAACATTTGATCATTATTAACATATCGGATACAATCAAATTGTAAATTTAATAATATTTTTAATTATAAATATTATTGTTGTTGGTGCTCATTACAAGGGTTGAGATTGTGAGGGTGTTGATGGTGAGAGGTCTCTCTCTCTCTCTCTCTCTCTTAATGCCGGTAATTGTGATAATTGTGTTTGTCCAAGTGTCTGTCTGTTTGGTGGTGGGAACGCTGCCTTGTAGGTCACTGGAGGCGGCATCTTTGTTTGTTGATGAGTGGCGTCACATTCTCTCTGAACGTGAGAGAGAAGGGAGAGTGAATGCGAGGATCACCATCTCTTGAATGTGAAAGATCTTGCGTGCGGAGGCAACAGGAAATCGTGTCTCAGACAACGAAAGGCAATCAGGTCCCATCAGACCTAACCAGAACGTTATTTTGTACGTTGATGCAACGTTAGAACGTCTCTCTCTCTCTATATATATATATATATATATATATATATATATATATATATATATATATATATATATATATATATATATATATATATATAAATATATATATATATATATATATATATATATATATATATATATGACAATGTCAGACCACGGAGGAAAAATGAAACAGGAAATTTCCTTAAGTACTTTCGTATATTAAATACATCTTCAGAAGGTGTATTTTGACCTTCTGAAGATGTATTTAATATACGAAAGTACTTAAGGAAATTTCCTGTTTCATTTTTCCTCCGTGGTCTGACATTGTCACATTCTTAATCACGTGTTTATTTTCGTGATATACACACACATATATATATATATATATATATATATATATATATATATATAATATCTAGAATCTGACGAAAACGTAATGTCGACGCCGTGGAAAAATGTTCGCCTGATTTTCGTTCAGAATAATTTTCAGCTATTTAAAGCCATTCTTATCTCTTTTATTATTGTTATTTTGTAACAACACAATTATTTGTTGTTACATTCGCGCCTAAATAGATCCATTAGCAGATATAGAATAAATAGAACCATTGGTTAATAGAACTATTTGCGCCTAAATAGAACCATTTATAGTTATTTGAAAACATTTACAGCTATTTAGAACCATTTACAGTTATTTAAAGCCATTTACAATTATTTAGAACCATTAACAGATATTTAAAATTATTTACAGTTATTTAGAACCGTCTATAGTTATTTAAAATAATTTACAGTTATTTAGTACCATTTACATCTATTTGCTATTTACAGCTATTTACAGGTTTGGTTTTCAAAGTAATAAATACAAATAATTTTGAATAATTGAGTAAATAACCGTAAAATAGAATGAACGGTAATAAGTCGCATAAATATACAATTATATCAATTAATTGTGTAAATTAGAATAATTGTGTAATCTTAATTTAGACTAGCTTAGCCTAAGTTAATCTAACGTAACTTGACCTAACTTGACTTGACTTAACTTGACCTAACTTAGTCCTACACAGGGAACATGGGACAACTACTGCACACTATATAGTGCACGTATGTGGAGGGGACAGGGAAGACATGACACTTCTTCATCCAGTTTTGTGAAAACATGACACTTGTGTGAAGTGCATGCAGCAGAGTGAGTGTATTGGACGTGTGAGTGTATTGGACATGTGAGTGTATTGGACGTGTGAGTGTATTGGACATGTGAGTGTATTGGACGTGTGAGTGTATTGGACGTGTGAGTGTATTGGACGTGTGAGTGTATTGGACGTGTGAGTGTATTGGACATGTGAGTGTATTGAACATGGGAGTGTATTGGACGTGTGAGTGTATTGGACGTGTGAGTGTATTGAACATGGGAGTGTATTGGACATGGGAGTGTATTGGACATGGGAGTGTATTGGACATGGGAGTGTATCGGACATGGGAGTGTATCGGACATGGGAGTGTATCGGACATGGGAGTGTATCGGACATGGGAGTGTATTGGACATGTGAGTGTATTGAACATGGGAGTGTATTGAACATGGGAGTGTATTGGACATGGGAGTGTATTGGACATGGGAGTGTATTGGACATGGGAGTGTATTGGACATGGGAGTGTATCGGACATGGGAGTGTATCGGACATGGGAGTGTATCGGACATGGGAGTGTATTGGACATGGGAGTGTATTGGACATGGGAGTGTATCGGACATGGGAGTGTATCGGACATGGGAGTGTATCGGACATGTCCCCACCCAAGATGCCAGCTACCTACACACCAGTACACCCTACGTACCACTAGTGGCTGTACAAGAGTGAAAGCACTCTTGCATACATAAATAAATACAAATATGGATTGCAGCGAGCACCCACTCAACTTGGAACCAACGTAAACATTAATATTTAGGCATTATTGTCTAGGAAGAGTGCACATCCTCAGAGCAGTCATCACAATTTTGTCATCACTATAGTCGCGTCATGATCAATATTATTGAGCTTTTTCAGAGGGCGTCTTAACCTGCGTCACTTGGTATTGGACGGTGTCTGGGGTTAATGGAGATTTTGCCTGTCCCTACCTCCTCATCACAATCGACTTGAGAATGGTCCAGGACGGACCGAAACGTCGTCGTCCCTTCACCTTCTAGTGTGTGGTCTGGTCAACTTAATGGAGAGGTTTGTGGGTCTTGTGATCCAGGAGCACTTTAGCGTGTGGTAATGATTCACTGCCGGGGACACTCTCCTAGACCCCCTGAGCTGTGTCACGTGGGAGGGTACAGGATGTGTGTTACTCACCTAGTTGTGCCTGCGGGGGTTGAGCTCTGGCTCTTTGGTCCCGTCTCTCAACTGTCAATCAACTGGTGTACAGAGTCCTGAGCCTACTGGGCTCTATCATATCTACACTTGAAACCGTGTATGGAGTCAGCCTCCACCACATCACTGCTCAATGCATTTCATCTGTTAAGTACTCTTGACACTGAAAAAGTTCTTTCTAATATCTCAGTGGGTCATTTGGGTACTCAAATGAGCCACTAGATTCTGCTTCTGGTGGCCGCCTTTTCAGCTGTCAGTCAAGTAATTTTTCAGCGTTGCCCGACCACCACGAGAGGAATCTATCATCATATCTGCCTTTGAATCATTGTATGATACTGTATTTGCCTCGTCTATCTCCTCCTCTAACTCATTCTCTTGACTCACTGTTCGTGAGGCTAAGGAATGTTTCCTTGCATACATGTGGCTAATCTGCGTCTCTATAGCTGTCATCTGTCGTTGTATAGCTGTCGTTGGTGACGTTGGCTCGTTGTTTTGCTGTTGCATCATGTCTAATTTGTCAGTACCTCTTGGGATCGTGTACGTCTCAATCATGTTTCCTACACGTTACTGACCCATAGTGTCGTGACCAGCGCGCTGCGAACGGATGGTGACGCGGATGTTCTGATAGTGAACCATGGTGAAATCCTGGAGAGCAGCACTCACAGGCTCGTTGGACGGGACATCCGGTTAACATCATCTAAATAGCAGGCTCTCGTGAACACTAAGGTTGGACGACGTCTGTGTATAGAGGTCCGTCGGGTTGACGACACACATGAACAATAGGTCCGTCGCGTTGACGACGCATATGAACAATAGGTCCGTCGCGTTAACGTCGCATATGAACAATAGGTCCGTCGCGTTGACGTCGCATATGAACAATAGGTCCGTCGCGTTGACGTCGCATATGAACAATAGGTCCGCGTTGACGACGCATATGAACAATAGGTCCGTCGCGTTGACGACACACATGAACAATAGGTCCGTCGCGTTGACGTCACACATGAACAATAGGTCCGTCGCGTTGACGTCGCATATGAACAATAGGTCCGTCGCGTTGACGTCGCATATGAACAATAGGTCCGTCGCGTTGACGTCGCATATGAACAATAGGTCCGTCGGGTGGCCAACATACAGGAAACTCCGTCGAGGGACGACATCACTGGCAGTTCGTATTCAGAAATTCTTGTTAAACATATAGTTCGAGGTCAGGACACAACCCTTCACGCATTTAACCTTGACTAGGCTTTACCGCACAAACGCGACGTACGTGTCGTGAACATTACGATTTTCTTATACTCCAACCTGTGAAAGCTTCCGTGGGAGCCAGGAGTAGCGTTAATTAAACGCTGACGCACCGTCCATGGCGTTGGTTCATCGGTGGTGCCTTTGGTTCATCGTTGGTGACGTTGGTTCATCGGTGGTGACTTTGGTTCATCGTTGGTGACTTTGGTTCATCGGTGGTGACTTTGGTTCATCGTTGGTGACTTTGGTTCATCGTTGGTGACGTTGGTTCATCGGTGGTGAACCTCGTATCTCAATATTCTTAATGAAGACTCGAGAAGCGTAACATTAAGAAACGTTTAGAGTGATACAGAGACCAGGAACCTAGACACCGGATCGTGTAACGGGGGTTGGGGGTGGGGGATGGGGGTGGGGGGGGGGGACCTGGATGATGACGTATAGCTCCCCCCCCCCACCCCCCCCAACCCCCCACACGCAGGTATAACAACTATATATGTGAGGAGCTTCACCTAGTCGTCAGCACCGCTCCTGTGCCAGGTAAGTCCACTACGGGCTCACCATAGCCCGTGCTACTTGGAACTTGTTCGGAGTAGCTGAATCTATAACAACCACAACAACCACCACCTAGTCGTCAACTGGACGACGGAGTCTCGGCTGGAGTTGTGCTCAAAGTTGTGCTCAAAGTTGTGCTCAAAGTTGTGCTCAAAGTTGTGCTCAAAGTTGTGCTCAAAGTTGTGTTCAAAGTTGTGCTCAAAGTTGTGCTCAAAGGGGGACACACAGGTTATACAAGTGCAGGCACTAGTGTTTACGCTCGTTTCCTGTCGTGTCATTCTCTTAAAACATGCACGCACGCACGTATACACACACACCACACACCACACACACGCACACCGCACACACACACGCACATGCACACCACGCGCACACCGCGCACACACACGCACACACACACGCGCACACACACACACACACACACACACACACACACACACACACACACACACACACACACACACACACACACGCGCGCGCGCACACGCACACACACGGGGCTGGTGGCTGAGCGGACAGTACGCTGGACGCGTGATCCTGTGTTCCCGGGTTCGATTCCAGGCGCTGGCGAGAAACAATGGGCAGTTTTTTTCACCCTAATGCTCCTGTTACCTAGCAGTAAATAGGTACCTGGGAGTTAGTCAGCTGTCACGGGCTGCTTCCTGGTGTGTGTGTGTGTGTGGGGGGGGGGGTGGGGGAAATAGTTAGTAACAGTTGATTAACAGTTGAGAGGCGGGCAGAAAGAGCAGAGCTCAACCCCCGCAAGCACAACTAGGTGAATACACACACACGTTAGACTTGTATCGATGGTCGAGTTATTGAAATTTCGGCTGCAACCCTACAACAAGCTGACTAAGTCCTGGGTACCTATTTACTGCCTAGGTGAACAGAGACATTAGGGAAACGCGTGATGGGAAACGCGCCCAACCGTTGCGGTCCCGTCATAATCTTCATAAGGTCGTCACGCAGTTTAATAATTACATCATCAGACTATTATAACACAGTTGGTTCGAGAACTGAACATGTCCAATCAGATTAAATTTTGAGACATTTGCTTATACAATTTAGATATTTCTGTCGCTAAATGACTGGAAATTTCCTCAATTCTGTTTAAGACAGTCTTATCTTGAGGTTATCTTGAGATGATTTCGGGGCTTTTAGTGTCCCCGCGGCCCGGTCCTCGACCAGGCCTCCACCCCCAGGAAGCAACCCGTGACAGCTGACTAACACCCAGGTACCTATTTTACTGCTAGCTAACAGGGACATAGGGTGAAAGAAACTCTGCCCATTGTTTCTCGCCGGCGCCTGGGATCGAACCCAGGATCACAAGTCCCGCGTGCTGTCCGCTCGGCCGACCGGCTCCCATGGATGTCTTGGTCTTGGATGCTCTTGCTATATATATATATTTATACTGGCGAAGTCTGACGTGGTGGAGGCGGCCGTTTTCCTGTTGCTAACCTCATTTGCATATATACGTATTCTTAAGGTTTCCGGAGCCCCGAGAACCACTTCCCAGCCGGCAGTTACCGCACGTCAGACCACCTCGTTACTCTGCTTGTTAACACACGCGTCATCCCCGGGTTCACGGTGTGTGAAGGCGTTCTCATACAATCATCACCGATTCATCTACGACTTAGGGAACCAGTACATCTTAGCTCGATTATTTCGGCTTAGTTTGCGCTTAATTTGAGCTCCAAAGCTCATATCAGGTTGTTTCTGACAATAATAAGCATGGCTATGAAGTTATGGAACGTAAATACAGACTAAGCCATCATGATGGAGGAAAGATGTACAGGTTTCGTAAGTGATCACTTAGATGCTTGATGAATCCTGGCCCTCTTAAGATGAAGTGCCTTTCAAATGACTGGTTTGTTTACGAACAGTCTCGTTCACAGGTTGCGTGCGCCCTGAGGGAAGAAAGGGCCTCGTTAATTGATGGATAAGGGAAGGAACAGCTCTTAAGTTTACAGACAAGAGTCGGAGCTCCTCCACTCATGTACCCACTTGTGTATAATAAGAAGAAGAAGAGCTTGGGTTTTCTATCTAAAGAATGACTTTAAACAGGCTCTCCGATTGTTTTCTAAGGAATGACTTAAAGAGGGAAAGAGTTCTTTGTTCTTTGATAGTTTGAGGAAGACAGTTCGTTGAGGAAATGGGTGTTCGTTATAGAGAAGACTTGTTTTCGTTTACACCATGAGTCGTTCGTTTAAGGTACAACGTTGTTTTATGTTTGGATTCTGTTATAGGCCCTGTTAACAGTTAGTTTGTTGGCTCAAAGTTCTTCCGTGTAAGAAAGATACCGTTTAGAGGTTCCTCGTGGAGCTTATCACATTTTCTTTCTTCACACCTGGTGTTTGTTGTATAGTAAAGGGTTTTGTTTGTAATGTTTGAACTATAACACTTTGTTAGAGGTTCGTTCGTGATGTCAAAAGCCACGAAGACGCTACACGTGACGAATGACTTTGACTTTATTGATTTATTATTATTAACATCTATATTGACAAAATTAATTACAATTTTGCCTAATCTGAGGATTTCGATGAGTGAGGATAATGCTGGTATTCCCTGTCACGCAGGACAGAGGGTCATACATAAGACAATAGGTCTAAACTGTAGGCTGAAGCACATATCATGGTTACAATCAATGTTTTAATGTATGGATATGTGAAAACAACTTTCTATTGTGCACTGCCACAGAAGGGCAGGGATGGGTTCATAAGTGATGCAGCTTAGAAGGGATGTACATAAAAATTGTTCTTCATTCCTTAAAATGGACAAGCAAATTTTGGATAAACTGTTAGGATGTCGTCCAGAACACTTGAGTTAATGAAATAGTTACACAGTTGGTGGTACAAGAGGCCAGGAGGTCTAAAGTCCTTTACGGACTTTATTAAAGTCCTTTATTGATACAGTATTTTACTGTCTGTGGTGGGGGTCCGGATGCCATTTTGTAGCATGCCTTTGCACCTTTTCCAGTTTATTGATGTGCTTCTTGAGGTATGGGCCCCATACAACTGCTGCTTGTTCCAGTTTTGGTCTCACAAAAGTCATGAACAGTTTCTTAAGTATTTCACCAGCCATGTAATTAAAAGCGATTCTGAAGTTAGAAAGCGACGCAGATGCTCTTTGCACAGTGTTCTTCATATGTTCTTCTGGTGACAGTCTGTTAACCAATGCCACCCCAAGATGTTGTGTGTGTGTGTGTGTGTGTGTGTCTGTGTGTGTCTGTGTGTGTCTGTGTGTGTCTGTGTGTGTGTGTGTGTGTGTGTGTGTGTGTGTGTGTCTGTGTCTGTGTGTCTGTGTGTGTCTGTGTGTGTCTGTGTGTGTCTGTGTGTGTGTCTGTGTGTGTGTCTGTGTGTGTGTCTGTGTGTGTGTCTGTGTGTGTGTCTGTGTGTGTGTCTGTGTGTGTGTCTGTGTGTGTGTCTGTGTGTGTGTCTGTGTGTGTGTCTGTGTGTGTGTGTGTGTGTGTGTCTGTGTGTTTATGTTTACCCGTGCCCTTGGGAATTCATAGAGTGAGGAGTAACGGGTCGAGGAAGTTGTCTCTGTGTGGGGAATTTTTGAGTCACCTACGCTTCCTGTGGCACCATAAAGGACTCTCGCCTCCTTGGCTACAGCTTATATGGTGGTGGTGTGGTGAAGGAGGTAGGTAGGTACCATGACGTGGATGGTGAGTGTGTGATGATGAGGTAGATACCATGCAATGGGGTGGTAGAGGGGTAGGTACTATGACATTGGGTGGTAGTGGGGTAGGTACCATGATGTTATGGAGGAGAGAACAGCCTCATCATAACTTCAATTGTAGTTTGTGTGTTTAGGCCTACTCGAGCATTTAATTTTGATTTTCTATTCCTTTGCTTCAGGATGAGATGATGATGATAATATGATGTAAAAAATAGTTGCAAGCTAAGTTATTAAAACTTTTACCTTGCCGGAGGGCTAGATAGTAATACTCATACAGCCTCGTGTGGCAATTTCCCCTTGTAATGAAGTACTTGGAGGATTTACCTATATGGCTATACACACAGTTGCAGGATAAATAACTTGTTGTATATTGTATTTGAGTTATTTTATATATGTTTGCAAATAATGACGCATATGGTCTTTTATATCAAGTATTCCAGGAGAAAATTTGTATATGTTAATGTTGCAAATCTTTGCATGTTGAATATTGAACTTTATATTTGTAAATGAATTCAACCAGCTTACCTGTAAAAAAAATTCAGTTAGTAATGTGATAAATTTAGCCCACTCCGTTGAAAGTGGGATCAAATATAAACTGTTAAGGGTGTTTCAAATGTCTGTTTTAAAAATAGCATGAAGCTGTCTGATTTTTGTCTATTAATGAATCAAATTGAGTTTTTACGTGCATAATGGGGATTATCACTTGTCAGAAATAAGGTAACAATGTGTATAGATAATCTTCACTTGTGAAGAACAGACTAAACAATTGTAATTTGTTATGGAAATTTGTAGACGGCCGAAGATGGTAATAATGTGATGCCGCAAGCACACCGTAAGAAAAAAAGTGCACTACGGGCTCACCATAGCCCGTGCTACTTGGAACTTTTTGTTCCAAGGAGCGAATCTTAAACAAGAAGAAGCACACCGCCCCATAGAGAACTGACCAATGGAGTACGGATCATGGGGAAGACCGGGTGCGCTCAATGGGGCTCTTTTCTCAGATATACTTGGAGTTGTGCCTTGTTAAGCTGTATCTGGCGGAACATATTTAGGCAGCGAGTAATTTTAGGGGTTAATGGAAGGGCTTGGCTATTATTAGTCTAATTTTGGCGGACTGTTGACTGAATTAAGTGACATCTGGTGACCGGTTATCGTGACCATTTATAAATGCAGGCGATGAGTCACAATAACGTGGCTGAAGTATGTTGACCAAACCACACGCTAGAAGGTGAAGGGACGACGACGTTTCGGTCCGTCCTGGACCATTCTCAAGTCGATTGTGATCGACTTGAGAATGGTCCAGGAACCGAAACTTCGTCGTCCCTTCACCTTCTAGTATGTGGTCTGGTCACCATTTATATATAATATCTCACGGAAACCGTTGTTCTGGGGATTAATATGTGGGGATTAATTTTGGAATATTCTGCTTTCATTTGGACTAGGTTTTTAGTTGCCCTGTCTTAGCTTATTTTTCTGTATTTTCTTGCACTCACCATGCTATACCCGAGGCACCTAGAGTTTTAATTATTCCTGTTTTTTCTAACATATATTGCTTTTAAATGCTAGTTTTACATTTTTCTCAATTTAGAAGGAAGTGGAGGACACAGGCCACTTTGAATACTGATAGACCCCTGGTAGCAACGACTTACCAATGTGTCGGAGAGGTAGGAACCACCACATGGGGGTGATGGGGGTGTGGTGGTGGGGGAGATACCATGGAATGTGGTGGTGGGTGTGTAGTGGAGGAGGGGGGGGGTAGGTGGCATTATATGTGGTGGTGGAGGGTGGGGGGGGGGGTGTAGGTTAAAGGTTAGGTCACCTATAGGTTACCAACATCATGTATTGTGGTATTGTGTAATATCTCGATATATGATGGTGGTTGTGTGGTGGAGGGTGGGGCCGGGGGGCGGGGGGTTAATGGAGAGGGGGTAGATATCACGCCTCATCAAGTCCTTGGAAACGTTTGGGTGTAAACGAACGCAGTAGCATTAACTGCGTCAGAATAATTTCTCACAATTTTCAAGGTTTGTTCTTTCTCAAAATCGTCGTGTTTACCTCTTATCAACCGTATTTCTGATCGTTTCTCCAAGAACTGGATTACCCGTCTTAGCTTCACACACCCCTCTTACTCTTGTGCTTTTGATCGTTCTTGTGATAATCCCTCTTTGTTCACTGAGGCTCGTAACTTAAGTTTGGAGTCTTAGGAAGCGGTCACTTAAATGGTTTAAATTAACATTCAAGAAGGGTAGCGTTAATTCCCACTCGTTGTCGCACTCGGTGGCATTTAGTTTCATACAACAAATCCACAGGAGCCGTGGTGGGGGTTCGAACCTATGCGCTGGGTGTTCCTAAATGTGCATTGGTTCGAACGCTCATTGAGGCTCATGTGGATTTGTTCTTTGATATATCAAGTTAATATGATTTATTTGTGTATTTATTTTCATATTCTAGGCTCTCGAGGGCATTCACTCTAAATCACTCTTATATATGGTCGCACACTCAACGTTTAGTGAACATAAAACAAATCGAGCATCACCTAAAAATTATTATAGATTCTATATCAGAATCTTATCCCACTTGGAGGCCAGTTTCATGATCTTACTCTCATAAGTACTCTTGTCATCGTGCTTGTAACGCTGGCTTGTGCTCACCTTTTCTCTCAAGGTAGGTGAAACACCTTGGAGTTACCTTGGAGTTGTTCCGGGGCTTAGCGTCCCCGCGGCCCGGTCGTCAACCAGGCCTCCTCGTTGCTGGACTGGTCAAACACTGGTCTGGTCAAACAAACCCGAACACTAAAGAACTTACGAACGTCGTGTACTGCGTTCATAATAGAACACCCAAGTTACATGAATGGTCTTCAGAGCACTGGGAATTACACGCAGTCGCTGGGGCAGTGAGAGCTGGAGCTTCTGCCCCGGTGGAGGTGGGGATGGTGGTAGGTGTTCCCAAGTACTAACCTGGCTCTTGATCCTTGACGGGATTGTTAGGAGATGTAATGTTTCGCTCATGTCTAGTAGTCTTCTCTTGTCGTTTTATCTGTCGATTATTTCTTGGTGTTGTAACTCAGGATATCTCCGGTGATGGTCTGGTTTACACATTGAGTGTTCCTGCAGGGAGCCTTCGTGTTTGTCAAGTGTTCAAAGCGGCAGCCAAGAACCTTCGTGATGACGAGGTAATAGTTGTCCAAAGAGGTAATAGTCGTCAATATACGTCATCTTCAGCTAGAATTAATATACTGAGAAAAAACACCCTCATCGTCTCTGACCAAACTAAATTCCAAAGGAGATACCACTTCCGAATTGAAAATTAAGGGTAAACGGATTGGTTGAAACTTTTAATGGTAAGAAGTCTGGATATGCTTATGGGAATGTCGAGACGCGCACACCTTTTAAACCAGCTTCGTTCGAGCATCGGTCAGATACCTGCACCCACCTACAGACAGGTGTTAGCCACTCGACACCCACCTACAGACAGGTGTTAGCCACTCGACACCCACCTACAGACAGGTGCCAGCCAATCAACACCCACCTACAGACAGGTGTTAGCCACTCAACACCCACCTACAGACAGGTGTTAGCCACTCAACACCCACCTACAGACAGGTGCCAGCCACTCAACACCCACCTACAGACAGGTGTTAGCCACTCAACACCCACCTACAGACAGGTGTTAGCCACTCAACACCCACCTACACACAGGTGTTAGCCACTCAACACCCACCTACAGACAGGTGCCAGCCACTCAACACCCACCTACAGACAGGTGCCAGCCACTCAACACCCACCTACACACAGGTGTTAGCCACTCAACACCCACCTACAGACAGGTGCCAGCCACTCAACACCCACCTACACACAGGTGCCAGCCACTCAACACCCACCTACAGACAGGTGCCAGCCACTCAACACCCACCTACAGACAGGTGCCAGCCACTCGACACCCACCTACAGACAGGTGCCAGCCACTCAACACCCACCTACAGACAGGTGCCAGCCACTCAACACCCACCTACAGACAGGTGCCAGCCACTCAACACCCACCTACAGACAGGTGCCAGCCACTCAACACCCACCTACAGACAGGTGCCAGCCACTCAACACCCACCTACAGACAGGTGTTTTGTTAATATTTTATATTAACAAAATAATGTTAATATTTTAAACATTAAAATATTTCCAAATTGGAAACATTGTAAGCTTTAAACATCATAGGAAATATATCATTAAATGCTAAATCATAGCAGTATACCTGAGTGTGTGGAACCAGGGTTGTGGAGCTATGGAACGAATTATCGGATATTATGTCAGGTATAGTATGCTTTAATATACTAAACATAGACGTGGGATCACTGGGTTGTTTCAAGCTTAGGTTAGACATGTACTTGAGTGACTTTGGCTGGGTAAATAAATAGGAGCCGACTCGCTTGGGTCAATAAACCATCAGCAAATTCACCTATTCGTATGTTCTGGCTTCCTTGTGTGAGAGTTTTTAAGTTCGATGTGACGTCATGCCTGATCCATGTGTGGGTGTGCTGTGTGCTGGTGCTTCTGGGCTCAGTTTAGAGAAGGGAAAATTCTGATAACCAAAGTGGCAGCCTGAGCATATTGGTTAACTTGCCGTGTCTCTCTCTTTTCTTTTTGTAATGTCGCCGACTAATTTAGCAACGTTCCTACTCATATTTCTAGGGGGGAACCAGTTGTGTTTGTCTAAGAATAAGAGGTCCCAGGACCTGGCCCTGGGGACGCCCTCTGCCACTGTTGCTCTCTCTGATTTCACTCTATGTTGACCTTTTGCATCCTGTGATAACTATATCCTGATCCTGATTTGTAGGCCCTTCACCCGCCTAGCCACTTGGACTGGTTGGTACACCGACGGCCTCATATCTTGCAGGTCGGCGTTCGATCCCTGATTGTCCAAGTGGATGGGAATCGTTCTTATCCTTAGTTCTCATATCCCAGCACCCATCCTGTCCTCGTATCTCTTTCAAGAGTTCCATAGACTTTCCTGGCTTACTACCTTCCTTTCCTCTGGTATCATGTCCCTCTTCCTTCCTTGTAAGTCGTGTTTAAGATAATGTAATTATCAAGTATAGCGCTAAGCTAGTATGAATATATAGTACTTGGAAGGAACATGATGCCATGGAGCCGGCATATATATAGACAGTGTTAGGGAATTGTAACCTAGCAATTAGATCTTTGGGGATTGAACCTCGACCCTGCAACAAGCACAACAGTCGTTATATAGACGAACAATTTGTCAAACATGATGGTAAGTTTGTTTCTTATTGATCTGTGTGGTTAAATGTTTGTGCGAATGGCATTTGTAAAGACCGCTTCCAGTAATTTATATATATATATATATATATATATGCAAACAAGCCTGAATGGTCCCCAGGACTATATACAACTGAAAACTCACACCCCAGAAGTGACTCGAACCCATACTCCCACAACTGGTATGTACAGGGACGCCTTAATCCGCTTGACCATCACGACCGGACATAAGGAAGTGATAGCCGAGGCTATATGAACCACTTCCCCGCCGGCACTCGGATGGTAATCTTGGGCATAGCATTTTATCAAATCACCTCATTCTTTGGGGCACACGTGAGGAACACAAATGCAAACAAGCCTGAATGGTCCCCAGGACTATATACAACTGAAAACTCACACCCCAGAAGTGACTCGAACCCATACTCCCACAACTGGTATGTACAGGGACGCCTTAATCCGCTTGACCATCACGACCGGACATAAGGAAGTGATTGCCGAGGCTATATGAACCACTTCCCCGCCGGCACTCGGATGGTAATCTTGGGCATAGCATTTTATCAAATCACCTCATTCTTTGGGGCACACGTGAGGAACACAAATGCAAACAAGCCTGAATGGTCCCCAGGACTATATACAACTGAAAACTCACACCCCAGAAGTGACTCGAACCCATACTCCCACAACTGGTATGTACAGGGACGCCTTAATCCGCTTGACCATCACGACCGGACATAAGGAAGTGATAGCCGAGGCTATATGAACCACTTCCCCGCCGGCACTCGGATGGTAATCTTGGGCATAGCATTTTATCAAATCACCTCATTCTTTGGGGCACACGTGAGGAACACAAATGCAAACAAGCCTGAATGGTCCCCAGGACTATATACAACTGAAAACTCACACCCCAGAAGTGACTCGAACCCATACTCCCACAACTGGTATGTACAGGGACGCCTTAATCCGCTTGACCATCACGACCGGACATAAGGAAGTGATAGCCGAGGCTATATGAACCACTTCCCCGCCGGCACTCGGATGGTAATCTTGGGCATAGCATTTTATCAAATCACCTCATTCTTTGGGGCACACGTGAGGAACACAAATGCAAACAAGCCTGAATGGTCCCCAGGACTATATACAACTGAAAACTCACACCCCAGAAGTGACTCGAACCCATACTCCCACAACTGGTATGTACAGGGACGCCTTAATCCGCTTGACCATCACGACCGGACATAAGGAAGTGATAGCCGAGGCTATATGAACCACTTCCCCGCCGGCACTCGGATGGTAATCTTGGGCATAGCATTTTATCAAATCACCTCATTCTTTGGGGCACACGTGAGGAACACAAATGCAAACAAGCCTGAATGGTCCCCAGGACTATATACAACTGAAAACTCACACCCCAGAAGTGACTCGAACCCATACTCCCACAACTGGTATGTACAGGGACGCCTTAATCCGCTTGACCATCACGACCGGACATAAGGAAGTGATAGCCGAGGCTATATGAACCACTTCCCCGCCGGCACTCGGATGGTAATCTTGGGCATAGCATTTTATCAAATCACCTCATTCTTTGGGGCACACGTGAGGAACACAAATGCAAACAAGCCTGAATGGTCCCCAGGACTATATACAACTGAAAACTCACACCCCAGAAGTGACTCGAACCCATACTCCCACAACTGGTATGTACAGGGACGCCTTAATCCGCTTGACCATCACGACCGGACATAAGGAAGTGATAGCCGAGGCTATATGAACCACTTCCCCGCCGGCACTCGGATGGTAATCTTGGGCATAGCATTTTATCAAATCACCTCATTCTTTGGGGCACACGTGAGGAACACAAATGCAAACAAGCCTGAATGGTCCCCAGGACTATATACAACTGAAAACTCACACCCCAGAAGTGACTCGAACCCATACTCCCACAACTGGTATGTACAGGGACGCCTTAATCCGCTTGACCATCACGACCGGACATAAGGAAGTGATAGCCGAGGCTATATGAACCACTTCCCCGCCGGCACTCGGATGGTAATCTTGGGCATAGCATTTTATCAAATCACCTCATTCTTTGGGGCACACGTGAGGAACACAAATGCAAACAAGCCTGAATGGTCCCCAGGACTATATACAACTGAAAACTCACACCCCAGAAGTGACTCGAACCCATACTCCCACAACTGGTATGTACAGGGACGCCTTAATCCGCTTGACCATCACGACCGGACATAAGGAAGTGATAGCCGAGGCTATATGAACCACTTCCCCGCCGGCACTCGGATGGTAATCTTGGGCATAGCATTTTATCAAATCACCTCATTCTTTGGGGCACACGTGAGGAACACAAATGCAAACAAGCCTGAATGGTCCCCAGGACTATATACAACTGAAAACTCACACCCCAGAAGTGACTCGAACCCATACTCCCACAACTGGTATGTACAGGGACGCCTTAATCCGCTTGACCATCACGACCGGACATAAGGAAGTGATAGCCGAGGCTATATGAACCACTTCCCCGCCGGCACTCGGATGGTAATCTTGGGCATAGCATTTTATCAAATCACCTCATTCTTTGGGGCACACGTGAGGAACACAAATGCAAACAAGCCTGAATGGTCCCCAGGACTATATACAACTGAAAACTCACACCCCAGAAGTGACTCGAACCCATACTCCCACAACTGGTATGTACAGGGACGCCTTAATCCGCTTGACCATCACGACCGGACATAAGGAAGTGATAGCCGAGGCTATATGAACCACTTCCCCGCCGGCACTCGGATGGTAATCTTGGGCATAGCATTTTATCAAATCACCTCATTCTTTGGGGCACACGTGAGGAACACAAATGCAAACAAGCCTGAATGGTCCCCAGGACTATATACAACTGAAAACTCAGTTGTATATAGTATATACAACTAAAAAACTCAGTTGTATATACAACTGAGTTTTCAGTTGTATATAGTCCTGGGGACCATTCAGGCTTGTTTGCATTTGTGTTCCTCACGTGTGCCCCAAAGAATGAGGTGATTTGATAAAATGCTATGCCCAAGATTACCATCCGAGTGCCGGCGGGGAAGTGGTTCATATAGCCTCGGCTATCACTTCCTTATGTCCGGTCGTGATGGTCAAGCGGATTAAGGCGTCCCTGTACATACCAGTTGTGGGAGTATGGGTTCGAGTCACTTCTGGGGTGTGAGTTTTCAGTTGTATATAGTCCTGGGGACCATTCAGGCTTGTTTGCATTTGTGTTCCTCACGTGTGCCCCAAAGAATGAGGTGATTTGATAAAATGCTATGCCCAAGATTACCATCCGAGTGCCGGCGGGGAAGTGGTTCATATAGCCTCGGCTATCACTTCCTTATGTCCGGTCGTGATGGTCAAGCGGATTAAGGCGTCCCTGTACATACCAGTTGTGGGAGTATGGGTTCGAGTCACTTCTGGGGTGTGAGTTTTCAGTTGTATATAGTCCTGGGGACCATTCAGGCTTGTTTGCATTTGTGTTCCTCACGTGTGCCCCAAAGAATGAGGTGATTTGATAAAATGCTATGCCCAAGATTACCATCCGAGTGCCGGCGGGGAAGTGGTTCATATAGCCTCGGCTATCACTTCCTTATGTCCGGTCGTGATGGTCAAGCGGATTAAGGCGTCCCTGTACATACCAGTTGTGGGAGTATGGGTTCGAGTCACTTCTGGGGTGTGAGTTTTCAGTTGTATATAGTCCTGGGGACCATTCAGGCTTGTTTGCATTTGTGTTCCTCACGTGTGCCCCAAAGAATGAGGTGATTTGATAAAATGCTATGCCCAAGATTACCATCCGAGTGCCGGCGGGGAAGTGGTTCATATAGCCTCGGCTATCACTTCCTTATGTCCGGTCGTGATGGTCAAGCGGATTAAGGCGTCCCTGTACATACCAGTTGTGGGAGTATGGGTTCGAGTCACTTCTGGGGTGTGAGTTTTCAGTTGTATATAGTCCTGGGGACCATTCAGGCTTGTTTGCATTTGTGTTCCTCACGTGTGCCCCAAAGAATGAGGTGATTTGATAAAATGCTATGCCCAAGATTACCATCCGAGTGCCGGCGGGGAAGTGGTTCATATAGCCTCGGCTATCACTTCCTTATGTCCGGTCGTGATGGTCAAGCGGATTAAGGCGTCCCTGTACATACCAGTTGTGGGAGTATGGGTTCGAGTCACTTCTGGGGTGTGAGTTTTCAGTTGTATATAGTCCTGGGGACCATTCAGGCTTGTTTGCATTTGTGTTCCTCACGTGTGCCCCAAAGAATGAGGTGATTTGATAAAATGCTATGCCCAAGATTACCATCCGAGTGCCGGCGGGGAAGTGGTTCATATAGCCTCGGCTATCACTTCCTTATGTCCGGTCGTGATGGTCAAGCGGATTAAGGCGTCCCTGTACATACCAGTTGTGGGAGTATGGGTTCGAGTCACTTCTGGGGTGTGAGTTTTCAGTTGTATATAGTCCTGGGGACCATTCAGGCTTGTTTGCATTTGTGTTCCTCACGTGTGCCCCAAAGAATGAGGTGATTTGATAAAATGCTATGCCCAAGATTACCATCCGAGTGCCGGCGGGGAAGTGGTTCATATAGCCTCGGCTATCACTTCCTTATGTCCGGTCGTGATGGTCAAGCGGATTAAGGCGTCCCTGTACATACCAGTTGTGGGAGTATGGGTTCGAGTCACTTCTGGGGTGTGAGTTTTCAGTTGTATATAGTCCTGGGGACCATTCAGGCTTGTTTGCATTTGTGTTCCTCACGTGTGCCCCAAAGAATGAGGTGATTTGATAAAATGCTATGCCCAAGATTACCATCCGAGTGCCGGCGGGGAAGTGGTTCATATAGCCTTGGCTATCACTTCCTTATGTCCGGTCGTGATGGTCAAGCGGATTAAGGCGTCCCTGTACATACCAGTTGTGGGAGTATGGGTTCGAGTCACTTCTGGGGTGTGAGTTTTCAGTTGTATATAGTCCTGGGGACCATTCAGGCTTGTTTGCATTTGTGTTCCTCACGTGTGCCCCAAAGAATGAGGTGATTTGATAAAATGCTATGCCCAAGATTACCATCCGAGTGCCGGCGGGGAAGTGGTTCATATAGCCTCGGCTATCACTTCCTTATGTCCGGTCGTGATGGTCAAGCGGATTAAGGCGTCCCTGTACATACCAGTTGTGGGAGTATGGGTTCGAGTCACTTCTGGGGTGTGAGTTTTCAGTTGTATATAGTCCTGGGGACCATTCAGGCTTGTTTGCATTTGTGTTCCTCACGTGTGCCCCAAAGAATGAGGTGATTTGATAAAATGCTATGCCCAAGATTACCATCCGAGTGCCGGCGGGGAAGTGGTTCATATAGCCTCGGCTATCACTTCCTTATGTCCGGTCGTGATGGTCAAGCGGATTAAGGCGTCCCTGTACATACCAGTTGTGGGAGTATGGGTTCGAGTCACTTCTGGGGTGTGAGTTTTCAGTTGTATATAGTCCTGGGGACCATTCAGGCTTGTTTGCATTTGTGTTCCTCACGTGTGCCCCAAAGAATGAGGTGATTTGATAAAATGCTATGCCCAAGATTACCATCCGAGTGCCGGCGGGGAAGTGGTTCATATAGCCTCGGCTATCACTTCCTTATGTCCGGTCGTGATGGTCAAGCGGATTAAGGCGTCCCTGTACATACCAGTTGTGGGAGTATGGGTTCGAGTCACTTCTGGGGTGTGAGTTTTCAGTTGTATATAGTCCTGGGGACCATTCAGGCTTGTTTGCATTTGTGTTCCTCACGTGTGCCCCAAAGAATGAGGTGATTTGATAAAATGCTATGCCCAAGATTACCATCCGAGTGCCGGCGGGGAAGTGGTTCATATAGCCTCGGCTATCACTTCCTTATGTCCGGTCGTGATGGTCAAGCGGATTAAGGCGTCCCTGTACATACCAGTTGTGGGAGTATGGGTTCGAGTCACTTCTGGGGTGTGAGTTTTCAGTTATATATATATATATATATATATATATATATATATATATATATATATATATATATATATATATAATTATATATAATATACTCCTTTAAAACACCTACCCTTACACCTGAGGCACACTAAGGGTGTAAAAAACGGAACATTAACAACATTCTGGCAGTTGAAACCGTTCAGAATCCGCACCTATTGGTACCAGGTAAATACATTGTGTTTCAGGAGAGGTGTAAGGATGTGAAGGTGTGGGAATTGGGTTGTGGAGGATCAGAGTAAAGTATTATTGCCACAGCTCAATAGATTACAAGAATAAATTTGATGTTAATTGGGTGAGAGCGGGAGAATCTATATTTGATTTGCCTATCACAGGATAGTAGGCTTCGGTTCATTTTAGCAGAATAACGTTAACACATTTGCAAAGCTAGCAAGCGTAAGTGTACCCAACAAGGCCCTAAATAAGCAATCCTTCGGAATATTATACACAACGTATGTCAGACCAGCCCTAGACTATGCAGCTCTAACATGGAAGCAACACCTGGTAAGGCACTAGATGAAAATAGAGAAGTCCAAAAGATGTACCACGAGACAAGGAAGGTTAGACAGATGAGCTATGACGTTCAGGGCTAAGTGAGTAAATCTAGAGAGAGAGAGAGAGAGAGAAAGTAGGAGAGAGAGAGAGAGAGAGAGAAAGTAGGAGAGAGAGAGAGAGAGAGAGAGTAGGAGAGAGAGAAAGTAGGAGAGAGAGAAAGTAGGAGAGAGAGAGAAAGTAGGAGAGAGAGAGAGAAAGTAGGAGAGAGAGAGAGAGAGTAGGAGAGAGAGAGAAAGAGAAAGTAGGAGAGAGAGAGAGAGTAGGAGAGAGAGAGAGAGAGAGAGAGAGAGAGAGAGAGAGAGAGAGAGTAGGAGAGAGAGAGAGAGAGAGAGAGAGAGAGAGAGAGAGAGAGAGAGAGTAGGAGAGAGAGAGAGTAGGAGAGAGAGAGAGTAGGAGAGAGTAGGAAAGAGAGAGAGTAGGAGAGAGAGAGAGTAGGAGAGAGAGAGAGTAGGAGAGAGAGAGAGTAGGAGAGAGAGAGAGTAGGAGAGAGTAGGAAAGAGAGAGAGTAGGAGAGAGAGAGAGAGTAGGAGAGAGAGAGAGAGTAGGAGAGAGAGAGAGAGAGAGTAGGAGAGAGAGAGAGAGTAGGAGAGAGAGAGAGAGTAGGAGAGAGAGAGAGAGTAGGAGAGAGAGAGAGAGTAGGAGAGAGAGAGAGAGTAGGAGAGAGAGTAGGAGAGAGAGAGAGAGTAGGAGAGAGAGTAGGAGAGAGAGAGAGAGAGAGAGAGAGAGAGAGAGAGAGAGAGAGAGAGAGAGAGAGAGAGAGAGAGTAGGAGAGAGAGAGAGAGAGAGAGAAAGTAGGAGAGAGAGAGAGAGAGAGAGAGAGAGTAGGAGAGAGAGAGAGAGAGAGAGTAGGAGAGAGAGAGAGAGAGAGAGAGAGTAGGAGAGAGAGAAAGAGAGTAAGAGAGAGTAGGAGAGAGTGAGTGAGTAGGAGAGAGAGAGAGAGTAGGAGAGAGAGAGAGTAGGAGAGAGAGAGAGAGTAGGAGAGAGAGAGAGAGTAGGAGAGAGAGAGAGAGTAGGAGAGAGAGAGAGAGTAGGGGAGAGAGAGAGAGAGAGAGGGAGGGGGAGTGGTGTTTCCTGGGCGCCCGAGTGTCCGCCGGACAGGATGGTGACTGAACTTTGCGCGGTGAGGCGGGCTCCCGCCTGACCCCTTCCCCAGGAGATAAGTGACGAGGCGGGGGTCGTGGCGGGGGTCCATTGTGTTGGGGGTCAAAGCGGGGGTCCATATTTTGGGGACGGGGTGGGGGGAAGGGACCTTGTTACAGGTGAAATAGGTGGTTAAAGGGGACATTGCAGAGAGAATGATTTGTAAAAGACAGAGGAGTGGGGGGGGGGGAAGGGAAGGGAATCATCAGGGGGAAAGCACCAAGCGATTGCGACTATATAGCACTGGAAAGGGATTTGGATAAGGATTTGGGATGGGACGAGGGGAAGGAATGGTGCCCAACCGCTTGGACGGTCGGGGGTGATCTTAGTTAACTACAAGCACAAGGCTAAGTTGTAGAGTTTCAGACAGACTGAGTGAGAGATGGAAAAAAAAGTTTTGTTTTAAGAGCTTCTAAGCTTTGAGCCTTGAACAGATGCAGACACATTCCAGCAGCACGACGTAAGCTGCACGTTCTAATTCGTGTTGCCAGCTTAGGTGCGTCGGAACGTTTATTGTTAGTTCAGGTTCATAAGAGGAGTAAGTTTGTTAGTGGGAGGCCCGGCAACTTGCCCGCCTGCAGCTCCTGCTTTGTTTACTGTGATGAGTGAGTGTAGTGACGAGTGAGAGTGTAGTGACGAGTGAGAGTGTAGTGACGAGTGAGAGTGTAGTGACGAGTGAGAGATCAGTGGCTAGAGAGCAATGAGTGATAATGTAATGACGAATAAGAGTGCAGTGAGTAATAAGTGGTTATTGGAGTACAATTAGGATTGAGAATGCACTGTGGAAATTGGAACAATTGTCACTCAGCTTGCTAGAGAGGTGAGGGGTGATTAGAGGGGTGATGGGAAGATTGATGGCATCTATGGCACCTCGTCAATATGCACTTGACTCTCCCATCGTGCCATTTACAGTCATATCAACATCGACAATGTTACGTAATTCCCCTGTATAACAGTTGAAGCTGCCGCTTCCTACCGCCCTCAACACTATCGTGCTACGATACCTCCTTCGATACCTCCTCTGCAACTACAGCCACACCAGACAGTTACCACCAGCCAGAAGGTCTGGAGTTCTCAAGACACGTCACAGACATCACTGTCAATCCTCAATCGTCATGGCAAGAGCCCAAATCAAATCAGATACTTAAAAAAAAAACATTTGTTGCACAGAGTAAAAATTTCAGCCGCTAAGCCCTTTAGAAACTGAAAATCGACTCTCTTCCTGACTGTAAGTTAGCGTAACTTGAAGCTGTAAATACAGACTGCTTCACCACCATCCGACATTTAGCTCCTGTAAATCATTAATAAATTATACGTTAAACGGCTTCTTGTTGACGTCTATGTGACCTGTTTACGTCTCCAGCTTCGGTCAACACCCTCTGCTGGTTTCACTCTTCAGTCTGTCATCTGTCTCTCTGTCTGTCTCTATCCGATTTTGAACATTGCAACTTTGTCATCTTGATTCGCTTTAGAACCTTGTATGCCTCCACTCTTCCTATGCGACCCATCCCAAAGTCAGTCCCCGTCTGTCTGTCTGCCTCTCTCATTCCTAATTTTGTATGTCTTCATCATGTCTCTGTTGACACTTGTCAATCTTCTTATGAAGTAAAGTTGAATCTTTCCCAGTTGGGTCTCAGCTCTGGGACTTGTCTGTGGCATACTATAAGGACGTTCAGCTTCGTTTTGTGTTGAACGTGATCAGGGTTCGACGCTAGCGCCGCATATTCCAGATTTGGTCTGACATTTGTAGTAAACAAGGCGATATTCTGGTTTAATTAATGAGGCAGCAGGTGTGTGGTGCAACAGATGAGTGTGAGGATAAGAAATAGATGAGTGTGTGAGGCAGGAAATGGATGAATGAGTTAAAACAAGAATTAATTAAGTGAATGTGAGGGCAAGAAGTGGACGAATGCGTTAGGACAAGAAGACAGTGAGTGAAAGTGAGACGGGAGGCCAAGAGGAGAGTGAGCGAGGGTGATGGCTGTGTGTAAGTAATGTGTATAGCGTGAATAGAGAGAGGGACAACAGGTGGGTGTGTGAGCGTCCGGAGTCCGCTGCTCAAGGTCTTGCAACACTGTGTGTCATCATCTTTCCTGTGTCTCACCCTCCCTGGCCTCCTCCTCCTCCTCCTCCAGCCCAGCCCCTCCCCCACCCCCCCCCAACCCCCCACAACCACCACCTATCCTTGCCCCGTTACCTGACCTCTTGACCTTTAAGTGCTCTGCCTTTGTTGTTGCTTCAGGTTACGTACTGGTTATTAGCTACGTCGTCTGCTCGTTGCAATTTGAAGGTTGCAACTAGCACGTCAGCTGCAAATGTACTGATGACAGGTGTGTGTGTGTGTTGCACTCACGGTGACACCAGATGAGCCTTACCAGCCACAGCAAAAGTTGCAGTGAACGGAGTATAATCAGTGATGGGGGGTAACATAGTCAAGATATGGATAACATTAAGAGAAAACGCAGTAGTAATAGACAGACAGACAGACAGACAGACAGAGAGATGACAGACATGGGTGAATACGAGTCAGCAGTTAGCTTACAGCAACAGCATAGTCACCCGCGTTATCGACAGCATTACTACAAACAGTATCAACAGGAGAGCAGCTGTTGTGATTACATTATCACCCGGAGTACACATAGGTGACTTTCCAGAAGGAGAGATGGTATCTGAACCTTTCCCAGAGATGTGGGGGAGAGCCTTCGGGTACCCCGGGGAGCCGGTCGGCCGAGCGGACAGCACGCTGGACTTGTGATCCTGTGGTCCTGGGTTCGATCCCGGGCACCGGCGAGAAACAATGGGCAGAGTTTCTTTCACCCTATGTCCCTGTTACCTAGCAGTAAAATAGGTACCTGGGTGTTAGTCAGCTGTCACGGGCTGCTTCCTGGGGGTGGAGGCCTGGTCGAGGACCGGGCCGCGGGGACACTAAAAAGCCCCGAAATCATCTCAAGATAACCTCAAGATAACCCCGCGACACTGCTGTGGACCCTGCTGGCGTGTGGTGCTGCGTTATGATGGCTGGTCCTTACTAGAGTGTCCCTGCTCCGTCGTGTTGGTTACTATGATGGCTGCTCCGTCACACTAGTTACTAGAATAGTTGCTCCCTCACACTAGTGTAGCAGCTGACACACACACACACACACACACACACACACACACACACACACACACACACACACACACACACACACACACACACAACTCCTCACTAGAAAAGGCCGACCTAGAGTTCGGCCTTTTCTAGTGAGGAGTTGAAGACTATAGGAACGGGGACACGCAGTCCTGTAGCTGCCACTTTTAGGGTCTATAGTGTAATTACCTAGCCTTTTCTAGTGAAAAATGGCTGACTGGAGTCACTAAACTACTGACCCGTATCACTAACAAGTATTCCCTGTAAGATATTAGAGAGGCTAATAAAAAAAAAGGCTCATCGGTCAATTAAAACATAAAAATTCTGCTTCCAAGCACCAACATGGATTTAGCAAAGGACAATCTTGCTTGATCAACTTATTAAACTTCGATGACAAGATGATGACAGACAACACAATAGAGAGCGCTGAGCAGACTGCAGTTTCCTTAAAATTACCAAAAAGCTTTTAATACTGTTCCTGACAAGCGACTTATGTGCAAACTCGAAAAAAACAGGCTGGTGAAATGACAAAAAAAAACTAAAGTGGGTGAAAGCGTACCTCTCGGGAAGAAGGCAAAGAGTCTTAGTAAGAGGAGAGCTATCAGAATGCAACCCGTTCTCGCACTTTCGTATAGTCAATATTGACTTATTTAATACGTGTATATGTGACATACTAAACATACTAGTTTACCTTGAAAAGCTTCATAGAAAACACCGACCTTACCTAACCTTCTTAGTATGTTAAGATAAGCATCTTATTGCTTCGTAATTAAGTAATAATTAAGTAATTGCTTCGTAATGTACTATAATAGGTTAAGTAATAATTGTAATTACGAAGCAATAAGATGCTTATCTTAACATACTAAGAAGGTTAGGTAAGGTCGGTGTTTTCTATGAAGCTTTTCAAGGTAAACTAAAATATTCACAATAAATTAGTATGTCACATGCACGTATTTAATAAGTCAATATTGACTATACGAAAGTGCGAGAACGGGTTGCAGAATGGAGAGCGGTAACGAGTGGAGTGCCTCAAGGGGTCGGCACTAAGGTCCATCTTGTTCCTAATGGGCAAACAATCTAACTGAGGAAGTAAGCTCATGCTTATCCATGTTCAAATCCAAGCTGAGGTGGACTGCAGTACATTACAACATGAACTGGACAATCTCCAGAGATGGTCTGAGAAATGGTTACTAGATTTTTAACCCTGCTAAATGCAAGGTTATGAGGATAGGGGGATGGAGCAAGACGACCTCAAGTACAGTACAAGATGAAGGACAGGCAACATTCAACTTCTGAGAAAGAGAAAGACTTAAGATTAGACATAACTTTAGGTCTAACACCAGAGGCTCACATCGGCAAATTAACGAGGGCAGAACACGCCATCTTATCTTGAGGTTATCTTGAGATGATTTCAGGGCTTTTTAGTGTCCCCGCGGCCCGGTCCTCGACCAGGCCTCCACCCCCAGGAAGCACCCCGTGACAGCTGACTAACACCCAGGTACCTATTTTACTGCTAGGTAACAGGGGCATAGGGTGAAAGAAACTTTGCCCATTGTTTCTCGCCGGCGCCTGGGATCGAACCCAGGACCACAGGATCACAAGTCCAGCGTGCTGTCCGCTCGGCCGACCGGCTCCCATACTGGCAAACGTCCGGTTATCCTTCAGCAACTTGGATAAAGGATCTTTCCGAGCGCTGTTGTTGAGTATGCTGCCCCGGTATGGAACCCGTACCTAAAGAAATACACAAGAGAAAGGGTACAAAAATATGCAACAAGGTTTGTTCCTGAGCTAAGGGAATAAAGCTGTGAAGAAAGTGCGAAGGAACTGGACCTCACTTCGCTAAAGAAAAGAAGTAATTGGGCAGACATGATAACGACGTACTAGATACTAAGTGGGATTGACAAAGCCTACATAGACGCAATGTTCAAATTAAGGAACAGTAGAACACGAGGACATAGTTGGAAACTGGAAACACAAATGAGTTTCAGGGATGTCAAAAGGAACTTTTTTCAGAGACGTAAACAAACTAAATAAGGAAGTTGCCGAAGCTAATTCGATACACAACTTTAAATGTAAATATGATGAGAATCACGAGTGAAGAGTCACGGCATTGAACTAATGATGGTCTAAAGGCGGGGCTTAAGAACAGACGCTCGACCCGTGCAAGCTCTACCAGGTGAACACATGTACACATCCGCTCGATCCTGCAGACACAACTAGGTAAGTACACACACACACACACACACACACACACACACACACACACACACACACACACACACACACACACACACACACACACACACACACACACTTCGTGTTATGCTTCGTCGAGCATAACACGAAATTATAGAAGGTTCAAAGATATGCCACTAGACTAGTCTCAGAACTAAGAGGTACGAGTTACGAGGAAAGGCTGCGTGAACTGCATCTCACGTTGTTGAGGTGCAACCCAAGCTCGTGGAGGAAGCTCACATGGAAAATACTGGAGAGCCAGGTCCCAAATCTACACAGTAAAATAACAACATACTGGAGTGAACGATATGGAAGACAAGGAGAACCAGTGAAGAGTTGGGGTGTCATAGGCACAATCAGACAACACTGTATAAACATCAGAGGTCCGCGGTTGTTCAACATTCCTCCCAGTGAGTATATGAAATATTGCCGGAACAACCGTGGACATCTTCATGAGAAAACTAGATAGTTTTCCTCAAGGAGTGCCGGACCAACCGGATTGTGGTGGTTATGTGGGCCTGCGGGCCGCTTCGAGCAACAGCCTGGTGGATCAAACTCTCACGCCTGCCACGCCTGGCTCTCAATCAAACTCAAAGTCAAGCCTGGCCTCGGGCCGGGCTTGGAGAGTAGAAGAACTAGAACCCCATCAAGCAGGAGGCATAATCACCACATACAAAATTCTCATAGGAATTGACAGGGTAGATAAGGACAGATTATTTAGTACGGGCGGTACTCGTACAAGGGGACACGGGTGGAATCAGAGTACCCAATGAGTCATCAAGACTTTAGAAAGAACTTTTTCAGTGTCAGAGTAGTTAAATGGAATGCATTAGGCAGAGATGTGGTGGAGGCTGACTCCATACACAGTTTATTATGTAGTAATGATAGAGCCCAATAGGCTCAGGAACATGTTCAAAAGTTGATTAACGTTTGAGAGTCGGGACTAAAGAGCCGAAGCTCAACCCCAACAAGCACAATTGAGTGAGTACAGGGGCCTCGTGGCCGAGCAGACGCGAGTCGTAGTCCCGTGGGCCTGGATTCGATTTCCGGCCAAGGACGAAACAAATGGGCAGAGTTTATTTCACCTGATGCTCCGGTTTACCTAGCAGTAAATAGGTACCTGGGAGTTAGACAGCTGCTACGGACCGCCTCCTGGTTGTGTGTGTGTGTGTGTGTGTGTGTTAGAGAGAAATATATGTAGAGGAAATTAGGTCTGGAGTGAGTTCATTAGACAACCGACGGACAGAAAGGCGGGGTCCAAGAGCTAACAGCTCGATCCTGCAATCACAAATAATAAATACCAATAAGAGAATACACAAGCAACACACACTGGCCAATATAACAGTATTAACTCACTGCTCTCGGTAATACCTTTGGATTATTGCAAATAATAATTCAACAAAATATGAATCAAGGTCTTACTATTAAAGCAGCGCTACGACTGGCGTGTTTTATCCGCTAAAAGTCGGTGTACGCGCGGGACTGTTGGTACACCCGGCTTGTAGGTTCTGGTACCCTACCAGGACCTCGGTACCAGCACCTCGGATACCGAGAGAAGTGGATACTAAGGCCCCTGACACGTGGATACCAAGGTCCGGCATGTGGATACAACGCCGTGTCACTTGGATATCAAGGCATGACACGTGGATACCAAACCTTGACACGTTAATACCAAGGCCCTGAAATGTGCACGTTGATACCTTGGCTATGCCACGTACACATGGATACCAACACTGGCATACCTATAATGATACCAGCACATATAAACACTTGCACTCTCATACTGATACCAACACGCTGGCGCTGACACACTGGTTTATGCTATACAGGTCTTAATTACATTTGTTTATGCTATACAGATCTTAGTTACATTTATTTTATACAGGTCTTAGTTACATTTATTTATACAGGTCTTAGTTAATTTGCTTATGCTATGCTGGTCTTAATTACACTGGTTTTGCAGGGCATCTCGTATTTACAACGGGTGATTCGTCGCAGGTCCTGTTTAGGTTCATACGAGGCAGGTCCGGTTTACACCCAAGTATTTACAATCGTGTATCTGTCCAAAATGTTCCAACTAGACCAACTCGTCCTCAGACCAAGTCCATTCCATCCAGCGGTCGAACCCCAAAGACGCATTCAACAATTTTAACATGCTGTTCATCCAAAATAAGAATTTTTTCAAATATAAATTAATATTAATATATATATTAGCATTTTATGCATATTTGGAAATTGGTTAGATTAAGTTTGGTGTTTAGGTTCTGTTGGCGATTATTTGTATTTGTAGTACGTGGGTGAAGCATTTACAGCGTTGTGATTCGAACAAAATTCGTCAGTGAAGTACTTGTTCCGGAAGTGTTCGGACGTCATCAGTTGTGAGTCGTGTGTAAACTGTTTTTCATTCATAAACAGCTGGGGGTTTGGCGGGTGCATGGAATCACTTTTGTGTCTTTGTTTATGTGGACGGGCAGAACTAGACAGCCGCCTCATTGACGCTGTTGCGTTGGTCTGCGGACCCGTCCATGGCTCTGTTGCCGATTCGGTTCTCATCAAAATCCTTCTTAAGTCTTCACATGTCTATTTTAAATCTATTGCATTCACTCTTATATTGATATTTACAAAGATTTCTTTTATGTCCCATCTGTTAACACTGTTCATTTATTTTTTTACATACTCCCCTCGTTCTTCACCTCTCATAACTACTCTCGTTCTACGCCTCTCACTCATAACCCCTCTCCTTCCACGCCTGTGTGCCTCACTATGCACACTTCTCACTGATAACTAGTTTTCAACCTGTCTTCTCAATGAAGATCCCAGAGGCTGGCCCTTAGGCTCTCATTTACCTTGTTTCCAGATCCCATTCCCAGTTGGATTTACTAAATACTAGAAGGGTACTTGCAACAGGTACTCTGAGAGAGAACTCTATCAACATCAGAGGCCCGAGACTGTTCAACACGCTTCCACTACACATAAGGGGCATAACTGGCAAACCCCTCACAGTGTTCAAGAGAGAACTGGATAAGCACCTCCAAAGGATACCTGATCAACCAGGCTGTGACTCATACGTCAGGCTGCGAGCAGCCGCGTCTAACAGCCTGGTTGATCAGTCCAGCAACCAGGAGGCCTGGTCGACGACCGGGCCGCGGGGACACTTAGCCCCGGAAGCACCTCAAGGTAGTCTCAAGGTAGGATACCCGGTGGAACTCCAGTCTCTCCCGCCCCCCCCCCCCACGTCTCTCTCTCTCTCTCTCTCTCTCTCTCTCTCTCTCTCTCTCTCTCTCTCACCCAGGGGAGAGGGGGTATGACATCATGAATACACAGTTCAGACAGAGTATGATAATTTTTTGTTTTAATGTGCAGACATCAGTGCATGATGTTTTACAATACAGTAATAAACAGAAAAAACACATAATAATTCAGAGTCCAGTTAACAAGATAGTGCAAGAGTCATCATGGGAGTCCCATTGGCTCTGTGTCAAGTGGTACTAGTTTCATTTATGCCAACCCTAATCCAGCCATGTTGGGCACATACCTAAGCGCAATTCTGTTAAAAAGTGGGTGTGGGTTGGCTCAAATGTTTGGCCTCCATCCTTATTGATGAGCTGATTTGTGCCGGCCAGTATTTGTTTCAAAATCTTGATATATAAAAAATTATATAATATATATATATATATATATATATATATATATATATATATATATATATATATATAATATATATATAATATATATATATAAAATTTATGTATACTGTGCCTACACACTCGCCCTTTTAAATAATACGTCGCGTTTTTTACGTTTTGGTAACCAACGTTACAGATTCAACCTATTAATAATTAAGAAATTTAACCGCTAAGGAATATATACATTTTCAATACATCGGACTCGATAGGGTAGGTGGGTTGCTTGGGTGCGTACGTTCTAGATAGGCTAAAAGGTGGGATTTATAACGAAGTGGTGAAGCAAGAGAACATGCGGGTTATACACCATGCTATGTAAATATTCCATAACACACACTGGTGCATAATACAGTATCGTGTAGACCAGACCACACACTAGAAGTTGAAGGGACGACGACGTTTCGGTCCGTCCTGGACCATTCTCAAGTCGATTATCATGTGAGCAGTGACTATTTGGACAAATGAACGAGTAAATATATAATACAATAAAACACGCCCACCACACCCACCACGCCCACCACGGCTACCGCCCACCTCGGCTACCACGCCCACCGCCCACCACGCCCACCGCCCGCCAGCGCGTTCAACTGAGAACGCGCTCTCAGTTGAAATGGTACCTGTACAGGGGAGTATTTTATCCCGCCGGCTAATGAAGGTTGAATTGTCTCCCAGCACCGAACTTCATTTATGTATGTAAATATATTTATGCAAATTAATGGTGGGAAGGGGTCAGGGTGAGGGAGGGAAGGGGGGGGGGGGAGGTTGTAAGGGCCTGAGGGAGCTCTGGTCTGTCTATATCTGAAGCTGTGAATGGGATTAACCTCAACTACTCTGCCCCCTGTTGCTCGTTCCACTTGATCACAACTCCTACACACATGAACTACTTTACGTGTGTGTGTGTGTGTGTGTGTGTGTGTGTGTGTGTGTGTGTGTGTACTTACCTATTTGTGCTTGCAGGATCGAGCTTGGCTCTTGGATCCCGCCTTTCTAGCCATCGGTTGTTTACAGCAATGACTCCTGTCCCATTTCCCTATCATACCTAATTTTAAAATTATGAATAGAGTTTGCTTCCACTGTGTGTGTGTGTGTGTGTGTGTGTGTGTGTGTGTGTGTGTGTGTGTGTCAGTACTTACCTATCAGTTAGTACGGGGGGGGGGGGAGTGAGATCATGTTGTTGTTGTATGTGCTGCATTACAATTAATCGATCCTAGTGTTCGAATTCCACGTTGAATCTGTCTCTTAAAGTTGTGGCTGGAGGTGGCTTCTCCATCACCACCATTCAGGTCATTCCACCTGCTGTCCACCAACCGTCTAGGGTACGAATATTTCCTCACATTCCTTTGGTCCTCTTGCCCTTCAGGCTTCCACATATATCTTCTCGCCCCACTTTCTCTCAATTTAAAGAGGATGTCCTTGTCCACTTTGCATACTTTCCCCTCAATATCTTGTATGTTGTGATCATGTCCTCTAGGATAGTGAGATCTCGTTTCATAAGTCTCATGGCTTATCTCTCCGAACTCTGGCACCAATCTTGTTGCATACCTCTAAGCTGTTAAAATTTGTTGGGTTATGCTTCACAAGTGGCGGATTCCATGCTGGTGCTGCGTACTCCGGTATTGGTCTAACAAATACCTCTTGTTGATCTTGCTTGAGATGCTCTGCGATTCTTGGGTCCTGTCTTTTAATTATCAGGGGAAAGTACCAAGCTTTTACGTCTATATAGCACTTGGAAGGGATCAGGAAAAGGATTTGGGATGGCCAGGGGGAGGAGGGGGGAGGGAAAGGCTTGGTGCTCAACCACTTGAACGGTCGGGGGATTGAACGCCGGCCTGCATGAAGCGAGACCGTCGCTCTACCGTCCCGCCCAAGTGATTGGGCAAAAAATGTGTGGCGTGAACGGACAAGTCGGAGTGTGTGTGTGGTCATTTGAGGTAGAGAGAGAGAGAGAGAGAGAGAGAGAGAGAGAGAGAGAGAGAGAGAGAGAGAGAGAGAGAGAGAGAGAGAGAGAGAGAGAGAGAGCTGAGAGGGGAGGGAGAGAGAGGGAATCCATCGTGAAGTTGCCGCCAACTAGTCGGCGTAGAAAGGCAGGAAATCAATAATTAGGAAGGGAGGAGCCAGACAAGGCTAATAAAGTGAGCGCTCACCTGGAAAGGCGGGGTCAGGTGAGGGAGAGGGGAGGAGCTTGCCCCTCCCTCACGGTGGAGCAGCAGGTGAGAGGGTAGGGATGGGAGGGAGGGAGGGAGGGAGGGGTGAGAGACTGGGGGGGGGCGCTCACACAGGTAAACAAGATGGGAGGAGTCTTCTCGCGCCATCATAATTAAGATGGATGGCAGCAGGGAGGGAGGGACGGACAGGTGAGAGAACAAGTTAGGGGATAGGAGAGCGGGGAGGGACATGAGTGGACGGACAGGTAGGGATGGACAGGGTGATGTGTTGCGCACAGGTGAAGTGGAATGGGAGGAGTCGTCCCTTTCCCAATCGCGAATGAGATGGAGAGAGGGAGGGAGGGAGGGAGGGAGGGAGGGAGGTTAGGTAGGTAGGGAGGGAGGGAGGGAGGTACAGGTGAGAGGGTAGGTAGGTAGGGAGGGCCAGGTAAGGAAGAGGGTGGAGCTTATCTAACTGACTAAATGAGTGAGTGAGTGAGTGAGTGAGTGAGTGAGTGAGTGAGTGAGTGAGTGAGTGAGTGAGTGAGTGATGGTCCAGTTGCCGTTTACACAAAGCTGCTCCCAGTATCGCAAGTCAGTTTTAATCACATTTCCAGACCTCTTCCAGTAGTGTTTATCGTTTCAAATGGTTGTAGTTCACTTAACTTAATAATAACCGGTAGTAGAGGTGGTCTGTGGCCGGCGCTAAATTTTGTGTGTGCTTTTTTTTTTTAAGGTTGGCGTTGGACGCGATATTTCCAACGTCAGGTCATTGTATTTTGTTCGATTGATTAAATCTGTGTGTGTGTGTGTGTGTGTGTGTGTGTGTGTGTGTGTGTGTGTGTGTGTGTGTGTGTGTGTGTGTGTGCGCGCGCGCGCGCGCGCTCGCCCTTCATGGGAAATAAAGGATTTCATCTCCCAAATGGTACCTTGTATCAGGCCTCATGCTCCCTACACCTATGTTCATTACTTTACATTTGCTAGAGTTAAAGTCTAATAGCCATTTGTTGGACCATTCCTTCAGTTTGTCTAGGTCATCTTGTAACTTCATGCTTTCCTCCTGTCTTAATCATTTTAATAATTTTAGCATTATCAGCAAACATTAAGAGGCGTGTGTGTGTGTGCGTGCACGTGTGTTTGTGTGCGTACGTGCGTGCGTTTGCGTGTGCATATTTAACAACAAGGCCAACTACTGACTATCCCCAGGATGCAGCCCCCGAAACTGTACAACTTCCAGGTACCTATATACGGCTACAGTCGACAGAGGCATAAGGTGAAAGGAAACATTGTCAATTTCCTTCTGCTTCTGCCGGGATTTGAACCTGGAACTTAACACCGTTGCTGTGTACCCTCTTAACCTCAATGTACCTTCTGGTATATAAATTAATAAATAAATAAATAAATTATGGGGGAGAACCGAAGTCGCTCCCTGCTCTTGCTCTTTCTCTCTCTCTCTCTCTCTCTCTCTCTCTCTCTCTCTCTCTCTCTCTCTCTCTCTCTCTCTCTCTCTCTCTCTCTCTCTCTCTCTCTCTCTCTCTCTCTCTCTCATACTCACTAGTTCAGTCCCAACTCAGAAAAGAGAGAGACATGCTTGCCAATGTGCTGCAGCTGGACATATATCTTAGCCTGACAACACCCTCCACTTACTCTCTCTGCTAATTAGCATACACAGGTGAGTAATAATGGTCTGTGTGAACACATGATTCCTCTGGATATTAAAAACCACGTCTGACTTCGGACGGTATGGTCGAGTGAGCCTTGGTCTTTATGCGGCAGCGTCAGCCTTACTGGCTGGGAAGAGTGGAGGGGGGGGGGGGGAGCTCTCCTCCTCTTCCTCCTCCTCCTCCTCCTGGGATGCCATCGCAGCTGTTTCATCTCATTCCCTTGATTAAAACTCAGGTGAGAGAGCGTGTCACTGTCCTTCGTTCGCTTCCAGTTGATTTACGTTCCTTTCTGCTCTCTTTCTCCGTCGCTCTCTCGGTTCTTCATCGAATGTGGATTAGGGTATAGCGGCGGCGGTGGCGGGGAGGGGGGGGGGGTGATGGCGGTGGCGGCGGCTGGTCAATGACAGAAACTACCTAGTAGAGTTTTCGCGAATTTCCCATCAGGAGAAGACATGCACGGTTATTCAAGATCAGTAACAAGCCGTTTGCTTGCATACGGACTTACTGGCAGTGCGTGCGTGTTTGGGTGCGTGCATGGATGCGTGTGTTGGTAGTGCGTGCATGGATGCGTGTGTTGGTAGTGCGTGCATGGATGCGTGTGTTGGTAGTGCGTGCATGGATGCGTGTGTTGGTAGTGCGTGCATGGATGCGTGTGTTGGTAGTGCGTGCATGGATGCGTGTGTTGGTAGTGCGTGCATGGATGCGTGTGTTGGTAGTGCGTGCATGGATGCGTGTGTTGGTAGTGCGTGCATGGATGCGTGTGTTGGTAGTGCGTGCGTGCTTGTTTGAGAGTTGTCTTCCTCTTCTCCAGTGGTGGACCCGTGAACACCAACCAGCCAATGGGTGGGCGGGAGGGCCAGCCAGCCAGCCAGCCAGGCACAAGGGCCTGTTAGGCCAGCATTGTGTCATCTTGGTCCACGATCTTTTGCCATTTAGTCCCGTTTAATGGTCGTCCTGCAGGAGTCAGCGGCTGTCCATGATGGCCCCCTTGTCTGCAGGTACCAGGGGCCAGGGGCTAGATTCACGAAAGCACTTACGCAAGCACTTACGAACGTGTACATCTTTCCTCAATCTTTGACGGCTTTGGTTACACTTATTAAACAGTTTACAAGCATGAAAACGTCCCATTCAACTGTTGTTATTGTTATAAACAGCCTCCTGGTGCTTCGGAGCTCATTAACTGTTTAATAATTAGAAACAAAGCCGCCAAAGATTGAGAAAAGATGTACAGGTTCGTAAGTGTTTGCGTAAGTGCTTTCCTGAATCTGGCCCCAGCGCCGGACAAGGAGAGGTTGGAGAGGTACGTGTGAGGTACTTGGGACCCCGGCTGGTACGGAGGAAGTATCAGTCCTGCAGGTATTACGTGCTGGTTGGGCATGTACGTGCTATCGCAAATTACGTCGCTTTTCGCTCGTATGCGCACTCAGGCTAAAAAATCGACGTAATTCAGAACGAAATCGGCTCAGGAAAGTGATATACTGGTCCGTTTTCTGTTTTGGGTCCTCTGGCTTAGGCTGTTAGGTTAGGAGTGGAAACTATCAATGGACGGTTTTCATGACGTTTTGAAACCTTAGGAGAACTTCCTGCCCTCCTAACCTACCCGAGGATCCTTAACTTGCTGTTTTGGAAAAAAATCCAAAATTTAATTAAAATATAAATTTACATTTTGAATTACGTCGATATTTAGCCGTAGCGCATTTTTATTTTATTTTATTTATTTATTTATTTATATATAAATAAATATATAAATAAAATATACACACACAAGATTTTTTTTTTTTGGGGGGGGGGGGGAGTAAAGAAGAAGGCGAGGCATAGGCATAGGGGAAGGGAAGTATAAAAGTGGGGAATACAGTGAGAGGTATGAAAGCAGGCGTCGGGCTGTCCGCCTTGCTGACACCATGTGTGGGTGTTGGCAGCTAAGCTAAGCTGGCTCCCTCTTGTCAGGGAGCTGTGAGTGTGTGTGAGGTTCTTCACATGTGTTTCACCATATATGGATGTCTATAGATGAATACTGCGTAACATTCATTTATACACACTCATATAAAGCATAGCGTTTCGGGCAAGTCCTTAATCCTAATATTCCCCGGAATACGACCCGCCAAATCGTTTAACAACCAGGTACTCATTTTACTGTTGAGTAAACAGAGGCTACAGTTAAAGATTGATGCCTAGAAATCCTCCCCGGCCATGGTACGAACCCATGACAAAGCGCTCGCGAAACGCAAGGCGAGCGACTTGCCACTACGCCACTGGGACTTCGCTTTAATCTACGAAAAAAGTTGTAATTTGTAAGACAACGTTGAGGAGGAGGCATCCCTGCGAGGCAAGACTGGGAATTGAATTAAACTATGAGGGGAAAGTGCATTGAGAAAACAAATTGAGAAAAATTGATGGGGGCAGACTCTCGAGTTTGAGAAAACCCTTCGATACAGTACTATAAAAGATTCTATTATACAATATCGAGAAATTAAGTGCAGTAGCCCTAGGAGCACTGAACTTTGTGCTCCTAGGGCTAACATGCCCTAGGAGCACAAAGTATAACCATTCTATGCCTAATTAACGTTAGTGTCACAGAGGTGGAAAATCGGATTGGTTGAGGGGTAGGAGGTGGATTTGTTCAAGGATCTTTTTGGACCTATTCTGTTCCTGATCTATGTCAATGACCCATCCACTGGGTCATCGATTATTCTGGAGTCGAGTTTTATTATTACCGAGGAAGTCTTAGAAAAGTTGGAGAGGTCCTAGACAGGCTGGAGAGGTCCTAGACAGGCTGGAGAGGTCCTAGACAGGATGGAGAGGTCCTAGACAGGCTGGAGGGGTCCTAGACAGGCTGGAGGGGTCCTAGACAGGCTGGAGGGGTCCTAGACAGGTTGGACAGTTTTACCAAGAAAGGATTACTGAAATGTGACTTTTAACAGAAGTGATGAAAATGGAGACAGAACACTAGTATTATAATGGACCATGAAGGGGGGGGGGGGGAAATAACCGGTCAATCCACTAAACTATAAGACCTAGGAGGAGACATTACGCCCAGTCTTAACCCAGAGGCGCACACACACATGATGTACAATCAGCGGCATATGTAATATTACAGTGGCACATAATGGGTTCAGGAACTGAAGCCCATAGTTCGTTTAGCTAAGCAGGTGACAATCTTGTGAAGCTAGTTACACAAGTGTTAATATTACTTATACATATACATCCATGTACACAAGTACATGTACATATCAATAATCTTTGTACATCACAAGTGATTCAACAAGAGGCTTACAACAATCTCTATACAAGGCAATTTACATCTATGGTGTCAGCTATTGGTCAAATGTACAAAAAATGGACTTTTGCATAAAAAAACAGGTTTTGAACTATTACTTTTGTGGAGACTACGAGGAGGACTGAAAGTAAACAACCGTCTTTCTTTCCTTTTTTTTTTCAAGCACCGACTATCAACCCGCAGGACAGAATGTCTCAGGAAGACAGCCTCTTCTTATTACACGTGGACTCGCATCCCACAGCGAGAGGCAGCAGCAACAATGGTGCATTTTTGTCGACATTAATAAAGGCGAAATAGCAGGTGAGCTGAGGCGAGCGGGAGTTTCCGGAGCCCCCAACCACAGCAAGCGGGAGTTTCCGGAGCCCCCAACCACAGCAAGCGGGAGTTTCCGGAGCCCCCAACCACAGTAAGCGGGAGTTTCCGGAGCCCCCAACCACAGCAAGCGGGAGTTTCCGGAGCCCCCAACCACAGCAAGCGGGAGTTTCCAGAGCCCCCAACCACAGTAAGCGGGAGTTTCCGGAGCCCCCAACCACAGTTAGCGGGAGTTTCCGGAGCCCCCAACCACAGTAAGCGGGAGTTTCCGGAGCCCCCAACCACAGCAAGAGGGAGTTTCCGGAGCCCCCAACCACAGCAAGAGGGAGTTTCCGGAGCCCCCAACCACAACTAGCGGGTGTTCCCAGAGCCCCCAACCACAACTAGCGGGTGTTCCCAGAGCCCCCAACCACAGCAAGCGGGTGTTCCCAGAGCCCCCAACCACAGCAAGCGGGTATTTCCGGAGCCTCCAACCACAGCAAGCGGGTGTTCCCAGAGCCCCCAACCACAACTAGCGGGTGTTCCCGGAGCATGGCCCAAAAGCACAAACTCGATCCAGGAGGTACAAATAGGGGAGAACACATCGTGGGTCAAATATGCTAGAACCTTTCCAGCGCTGGACGATTGAGGAAGTGGAACAGTATAGGGAGAGAGAAGGTTAAGACTGACAATGTGAACTCAGAAATAAAGAGGAGGATTCGGGAGCTGAAGCTTGAGCCGGAAGTTCCATTTAGGTGGTTGAGCATAATTGAGAGATGAGGAGGTTTTGGAGGAAATTGTTAAGACATGCTTAGGTGTTGACGGGGTTACGTAACCACTTCGTCATATATGTCAGATGATGGAAGATGAGACCAATCTGGGTCCGGAAGGCTCGCCCACACACGGGACACATGTGGGTGTCGCCCACACACGGGAGACATGTGGGTGGACATTACTGTAGAGGTGGAGGTTGCTCTAGCTTTGTGCGCCGCGCGTTTCCTCTAGGTCTCTGCAGTCCGTCTATTTTCTGGCGCATGGGGCCCCTGTGGTGACTTTGCTTTTCAAAATCACGTCAAGGGGACTTTGAGGGTCACCTTGAGGCAGTCCTTGAATCGTTTCTTCTGCCTCCCAACAGAATGAATGCCCTGGCATAATTCTCCAAACATCAGCTGTTAGGCAGTAAGATGTTAGGCATTCTGACAACATGGCCGGCCCATCTGTCCTAAATTTCTGTAGGAGGGTGTAAACGCTGGGAATAACCAGGAAAGGGAAGGTCCCCTTCCAGGACCTCCGTGTCCGGGATTTTGTCCTGCCACGTGATGTGGAGGAGTCTGCGGAGACAGCTCAAGTAGAAGTGATTGAACTGTTTGGCGTGTCTGCTGTAGACAGTCCAGGTCTCGCTGGCCTAGAGAAGGGTGGCGAGTACCACTGCACGGTAGACCTTCAGTTTGGGGTAAGGCTGAGGCCCCTCCGCTCCCGGACATTCTCACGGAATTTTCCAAAGGCAACGCTGGTCTTGGCGATCCTGTTGTTGACTTCTGCATATATGTTCACCGCTCTTGAGAGTATGGTGCCAAGATGGGTGACGTTGTCAACTGCAGACAGGTTCTGCCCCGTGACAGTGATGTGCAGGGCCTGGTAGGGTACTCCGGGCGCGGGTTGGTACACGACTTCAGTCTTTTTGGTGTTGTCGATGAGACTAAAGTTGTCGCAGGCTTATAAGAAGCAATCCATTTCGTGCGGCATCATTTGTTCAGTACTGGCGTTGAGGACGCAGTCATCAGCGAACAGGAAGTCTCTTATGACAGCTTCCTTAACCTTTGTGTTGGCGTGTAAGCGCCTCAGGTTGAACAGCCCAACGCCAGTCCTGTATCTGATGGGTATTCCATCCTGGCAGTCAAGGAAGGCATCAGTGAGCGTGGCCGACAATACCATGCTGAAGAGTGTTGGGGCGAGAACGCAGCCTTGCTTCACACCGTTCGTCACTGAGATGGCTTTTTGACTCGTCTCCATCGTCCAGTACCTTCGCCATCATGCCAGCGTGGAACTGCCAGACAATCACAGTGAATTTGCCGGGACAGCCAAACTTCATTATCGTCCGAAAGTCATCTTTACTGACCATATCAAAGGCCTTGGTCAGGTCGACTGTCACGAAGAGGTCGCTATGTTGCTGTTGACATTTTTTTTTTTTTTTGGAGCTGACGTGCAGCAAATATAAAATCGACAGTTCCGCGTTCTGTGAGGAAGCTACATTGGCTATCAGGAAGGAGACCTTGCTGAAGGTGTTGAATGAGATGATTTCGGGGCTTAGTGTCCCCGCGGTCCGGTACTCGACCAGGCCTCCACCCCCCCAGGAAGCAGCGCGTAGCAGCTGTCTAACTCCCAGGTACCTATTTACTACTAGGCAACAGGGGCATCAGCGTGAAAGAAACATTTTGCCCATTTGTCTCCGCCTCCACCGAGGATCGAACCCGGAACCTTAGGACTACGAATCCGAAGCGCTGTCCACCCAGCTGTCAGTGAAGGAAACGGATGAGCAAGATACGAGTCAGGATCTTCCCAGCGATGGACAAGAGCGAAGTTCCCATGTGATTATCGCTAGATTACCCCCAAGCCATAAATCACTCAGACCTCTATGACTCGACTAAGATTCGAACTTCCGTTTCCCGGGATCACCCCCCAGCGTACAGAGCACCGTAACCACTTCACCAGCGATCGCCTATACGGATTGGTTAATCCTGGCGCTTATTAACTAAGAGCAATAACTAACCAATCCCCGGCGACTCTTGTGGTGCAATTTGGGCGCAGCGTATCAACAAATCCTGGTGCGTTGAGAGAAGACAGGACAGGAGACCGTAGGTGGGCGCTGGAAACACAGACGAGTCAAAGAAATGTAAGGAAATACTCATATTTCAAATGGAAATACAGGTGGTTAACAAGTGGAATGCACTGAGAGAAGTCCTAGAAGCAACCTCCATCCACAACGTAAGTTCCAACTTCGATAAAGAATTCTAACGTCAGGAAAGTTAGATTATAGCGCACCAGGGGCCAGATTCGCGAAAGCACTTACGCAAGCACTTACGAACCTATACATCTTTTCTCAATTTTTGGCGGCTTTGTTTACAATTATTAAACAGTTAATGAGCTCCGAAGCACCAGGAGGCTGTGTATAACAATAACTGTTGAATGGGAAGTTTTCATGCTTGTAAACTGTTTAATAAGTGTAACCAAAGGCGTCAAATATTGAGGAAAGATGTACACGTTCCTAAGTGCTTGCGTAAGTGCTTTCGTGAATCTGGCCCCAGGCACACAAGGCTGGTAGGTGGAGCAAGAACCTCCTAGACCTCACTTTCCCGTAGTCACTTGTCAGGTGAGCACCTTATCGACCGCCACACTATACTAACTACCGCTACACCGTACTAACTACCACCACACCATACTAACTACCGCTACACCGTACTAACTACCACCACACCTTACTAACTACCACTACACCGTACTAACTACCACCACACCGTACTAACTACCACCACACCTTACTAACTACCACTACACCGTACTAACTACCACCACACCTTACTAACTACCACTACACCGTACTAACTACCACCACACCTTACTAACTACCACCACAGCGTACTAACTACCACCACACCGTACTAACTACCACCACACCTTACTAACTACCACCACAGCGTACTAACTACCACCACACCGTACTAACTACCACTACACCGTCCGAACTACCGCCACACCATACTAACTACCGCCACACCGTACTAACTACCACCACACCGTCCTAACTACCGCCACACCGTACTAACTACCACCACACCGTCCTAACTACCGCCACACCGAACTAACTACCACCACACCGTCCTAACTACCACCACAAACCTCTCAACACCACAGCCAGCCCTCCCCCTCCCCCCCCCCCCCCCCCCCTGGACCACCACAGGCAGTGACAGTAGCAGCAGCAGCAGGAGGAGAGGAAGAGTGTCAGGAGCAGTGTAGTGGAGTGTGAGTAGTGACCTCACTCCTCTCACTTCAAACTCACTCCACGCCCTCCCGGCCTGCTCGCCCCCTCCGTCCCTACCTGCCTCCTGACCTCCCCCCCCCCCCTCCTCATCCCTACCTCCTAGCCTGCCTCCTACCCCCTCACTGCCTACTCTTCTTGCCTCAGCGTCATCTTCCTCCCCAAACAACAAATGTCCTAGACAAGAATATGACAAGAATAGGAGCTTCCTCCTATGGGCCAGTGGGCCTAGCTTCTGCAGTTTCAAGTATTCTTAGGTGGGTAAGTTCTAAAACAGGACTAGAGAATATTAATAATGGGTAAATCTATAGGAGAGGAGTCAGTGATGAGTTTTTGAAGCTGGTCACATTGGCCAGGCCGAGTGTGTGTGTGTGTGTGTGTGTGTGTGTGTGTGTGTGTGACGCCACCACCACCAGGCCGAGTGTGTGTGTGTGTGTGTGTGTGTGTGTGTGTGTGTGTGTGTGTACGAATTACCGTTTGTGCCAGTTACAATATCTTGTAGAACATAAAAAACATTCTCAATCTTTTTGGCAAAATTTGAAAATTTATGAAAGTAAGTCTCTAATAGGGTTACATATTTTGTTTATATGTAGTGTCGCATCTCACCAACTACATGCTTATTAAAATGGACAAAAGAGTAGGTTGGAATAACAACACAGAGATGATCGACTGGGCACCATTGTACCACTTTTTGCTCCTGTTCACCCAGTAGTAGTAGTAGTAATTGGGGACCTGGTGGTAAACCGATTGACAGATCATGTTCGAGGGAAAGCTAAGTCAATGCTTAAGCTGAGCTGTGGGAAGGTAAAGCTCTTAAGCATACTACCAAGAGTCAGAAGTCTCCTGCTCTTATACCCTCCTCTGTGCATATGTCACATTTATTCAGCAGTCGTAATTTCGGTGGAAACAAAAAGATTTGCAAGTTAGATCCATTTACGGAACCTGTGCATCTTTCATCAATCATGTTCCTTGTATTTATTATACAGTTCATGATCTCGAAAGCACTACGAGTGGTCCTTAGCAATATTAACCCTTGGTTGAGAATTTTACAGTGTTACCAAGCTTGAAAACTGTTTAATATTACGAATTAAGCCACCATGATCGAGGCAAGATGTACATGTTTCGGAATTTAGTCGTAAATGGCTTGATAAATCCAGGCCCCAGGTCGAGGGTAGAGATTACAGTAAAAGTGACAAACACTTTTACGTTTGCTTCGTGGCAAACATTTAGGACATAAATACAGAAGTTAACTGCTATAGCAGCTACGTATGATATAAATACAGTTGTATTTCGTCATAAAACACTCAGGCTTTACCCGTCAGTTGATTCTTCTGGCTGAGTGCCCGAGTGATAGACATAATACTTCACCAAAACATTCCACTCTGGTCCAGCTGGGCCCACACGTGGTCATGCTGCTGTCGCTCCTCTGTGATTGTCTGCTGGCCATTATAGATGATATCTGTAATATGACAACAGGAAAACTAACACACGACAGCTTTACACACTGATAATCTCTCTCTGTCTCTCTGTGTGTCTGTCTCTGTGTGTCTGTCTCACTGTGTGTCTGTCTCACTGTGTGTCTGTCTCTCTGTGTGTCTGTCTCTCTCTGTGTGTCTGTCTCTCTCTGTGTGTCTGTGTATCTCTGTGTGTGTCTGTCTCTCTGTGTGTCTCTGTCTCTCTGTGTGTCTCTGTCTCTCTGTGTGTGTCTGTCTCTCTGTGTGTCTGTGTCTCTCTGTGTGTCTGTGTCTCTCTGTGTCTCTCTGTGTCTCTCTGTCTCTCTCTGTCTCTCTGTCTCTGTCTCTGTCTCTGTCTCTGTCTCTCTCTCTCTCTCTCTCTCTCTCTCTCTCTCTCTCTCTCTCTCTCTCTCTCTCTCTCTCTCTCTCTCTCTCTCTCTCTCTCTCTCTCTCTCTCTCTCTCTCTCTGTCTCTCTCTCTGTCTCTCTCTCTCTCTCTCTCTCTGTCTCTCTCTCTCTCTCTCTCTGTCTCTGTTTCTCTTTCTGTCTTGACACCCATACAATGACTCTCAACGTAAACTTGAGCATTTTTCATTAGGCCTGCATTAATTCTTGCCAGAGAAAACAAATGAAATAACGCACTTAAGTTTTTTTCTAATTTTGCTGCATCTCACTCTTGCTAATGGGTACACTCCTGGGTACACTCCTGGGTACACTCCTGGGTACACTCCTGGGTACACTCCTGGGTACACTCCTGGGTACACTCCTGGGTACACTCCTGGGTACACTCCTGGGTACACTCCTGGGTACACTCCTGGGTACACTCCTGGGTACACTCCTGGGTACACTCCTGGGTACACTCCTAATGTAAAGTCTTGTGGATCATAAAAGCGGAGGAATAAATTAAAATCGGAGAAATAAATTAAAATGTTAGTAAAGGAAATATCTAACGAATTCCTAAAAAGACTTAAAACTTCTACAAATGACAATATAGAATCCATGTATATTAGTATCGCATCATCCTAGCAAGTGGGTTTTAGACAGCGGTGGAAAGGGTCCAGTCGGGTTTAAAACCTGTGCTGGCATGAGCGTGTCTGACGTCATACTGACGTCACACACACGTCGTTGGGGTTAGGTAAAGTTTGTTTACAGATCGGCGATGACGTAGTACATGCTTGTCTGAGGTCTTGGACCTCATGCAGGCGATGAGTCACAATAACGTGGCTAAAGTATGTTGACCAGACCACACACTAGAAGGTGAAGGGGCGATGACGTTTCGGTCCATCCTGGACCATTCTCAAGTCGATTCTTGGACCTCATGTATGGTATATGGTCAGCCCAGCTGTATATACCTGGCCACCCAACCTGTCCTCTTAAAAATATCGTCGCTTTTAGCCGTTTACCCGTATAGCCGAAAGTGGACGTAATATGAAAATGAAAAAAATGAAAATAAATTTGGGATTTTTTTTTCAACAACAGTAAGTTAAGGGTCCTCTGGAAGGTTAGGTGGGCAGGAAATTCTCATAAAGTTTCAAGACATTATGGAAAAACGTTAATTGAAAGTTTCCTCTCCTAACCTTACCGAGTAAGCCAGACGATTCAAACAGAAAACGGGACAGTACGTCACTTTTGTGAGTCGATTTCATTTCAAATTACGTCCACTTTTGGCCATAGTGCGCATACGAGCCACCAACAAATGCTTTATGTTTTTAATTAGTATACTCTAATAGGGGGAAAAAAAACTTAGATTTTAAATTCTTTAAAGTTCGTCAAGATTAATTTAGTTTTTTTTACCCGTTCGGTATTTTTGTATACTTGTCTATTTAATTAGGCTGTGATAGATGTTGGTATTGTCTATTATTGTTTGTGATAGATGTTGGTATTGTCTATTATTGTTTGTGATAGATGTTGGTATTGTCTATTATTGTTTGTGATAGATGTTGGTATTGTCTATTATTGTTTGTGATAGATGTTGGGATTATCTATTATTGTTGTGTGTTTGTGTTTTCTGTGTGTTTGTTTTATGTGTGTTTGTGTTTGTTTTCTGTGTGTTTGTTTTCTGTGTGTTTGTTTTCTGTGTGTTTGTGTTTGTTTTCTGCGTGTTTGTTTTCTGTGTGTGTGTGTTTGTTTTCTGTGTGTTTGGTGTGTGGGTTATTGCTCTCGGGTACTCTTCATTCACCTCTCCTCCGCTCGCCTCCTTCCCCTTATTCACATTCCAATCCTTTCCTTCCCCTCCCATCCCCCTCTTACATTTCTCATATCCCTCCCACATTCCTGCCTATCTCATATTCCAGCTCCCTCCCTCCCTACCTCTCTCATATTCCTACCTTCTTTTTTCTCGCACCCCTCTTTCATATTCATATTCTACCCCCCCCCTCTACTCTCTCTCTCTCTCTCTCTCTCTCTCTCTCTCTCTCTCTCTCTCTCTCTCTCTCTCTCTCTCTCTCTCTCTCTCTCTCTCTCTCTCTCTCTCATCATTACTCCTTTTGGCACTCCTTCCTTCTCTCACCGGCAACCTTTCCCTCCTCCTTTCATTGGCACCTCCTCATCTCCCTTTCACCGGTTCCCCCCTACCCCTTCACTGGATCCTCCCCCTTCTCCCCCTCACTGGCACTCCTCCCCCCCATCACTGGCTCCCCCCTCACTAGTGCCTTGGACAGACACTCACCACGGACACCAATAGCGAATGGTCTCATTCGGATCTTCCAAATTAAATGGATTCAGAACCCCTTTTCGTGAGTTTCTGGCGCTCTTTCTCGTGTCCTTACCAGTCGTCGAACAGAGGAGGGGTGAGGGTCGGAAAGGTGTAGGGGGTCGGGGTTGAGGGCAGGTCAGGGGGGGGGGCGGGGGGAGGTGGTAAAGGGGGTTGAAATTGGAAAAAGAGAGATAGGATAAAGTTTGTTTTTTTATCCTATTGAAATATACGTGAGGATTCTCTTTTCGGTAAAATTTGCAAATCGATTCGTAAAAGTGGTTTTTATTTTGTTTTTAATCGCGTTGAGTGAGAGGAAAGAGTTGCTTTGTTTTATTATATTGACTCGTTAGAAATCAGCAGTGTAGGTGTAGATTGGCGGAAGGAAGGTATTGGTGTACATGGAGAGGACGGTTCTTATCTCTTCTCTCCCACTTTCTCCCTCTCTCCCCTTCACCCCCCCCCCCTCTCTCCCTACCCCTTCCTCTCCCTCTCCCTCCCTCCCTCCTCTTCCTCCCTTCCTATCCTGCGTAAGTGGCCTAACATCTTGATACTAATTAGCGAAATTCTTGAGCCCCATGAATGGCAGGTGAGTGAGTGAACCCTTTGAATGGGTCAATTATTAAGGGAAGATTTAATCCTCCTTGCCTCTGTCTCTTTGTTCAAATCTCTTCCACACCCTCTCCCTCTCCCTCTGTTCCCTGCCCATCGTCACTCCACTTCTTTGTCAGGAGGCAGCAGGAATCAAAGACTAGTTGACGGTGTGGGGAGAGAGTCAGAAAAATCTGCTTGCTGCTGTCCTGTCTATGTCTGCTGTTAGTGTGCCTGGTATTGTGGCTTTTTGTCTCGCTGCTGCTGCTCCTGCAGCTGTAGTTGTAGGTGTTGCTGGTCATGCTGGTCATGCTGCTGCTGCTGCTGCTGCTGCTGCTGCTGCTGCTGCTGCTGCTGCTGCTGCTGCTGCTGCTGCTGCTGCTGCACCTCATATTGGGTCTGCCGACACAGGTGCCATTCAGGCTGTTAATAATAACGACTGGTACCAGTCATGTTCCTGCTCTCATCAGGGGTAAAACTCGCGCTACTCTTGTCTCCGCTGGTGACAATCAGACCGCTACTGTAGCAGTAGTGGCACTACGCCTGGCGCGAGTGCCTCTTCACTGATGCCTGGAATTCCCCGGAAGGGGGCGGTGGTGGTGGAGGGGGTGTGGGTGGGGGGGAAGTACCAGGGTCGTGCCTCTGGCCGGTTACAGTGATCGCTAACCGGCGAGAAGCCGGATCGGCAACACGTTTAGAGTCACGTCTGGTGAATAATAAATACGGGTGACAATTGGTTTCATTATCGGTTCCCGGTGCCTGGGTTGCTCCAGATGCCTCTGGGTGCCACTGGGCGCCAGGGCGCATCTCCCCCTGCCACTCTGGCACTCAGCCCCCCCGCCTCTTCACGACCCCTTCTTCTTTCCTTCTTTTTCAACTCTCGGTCGCTAGGCTGCCGGGCATTTTGTCAACTTTTTTTTTTTTGTCACCTCCGGTTCCAACAACCCCCCCCCCCCCCTCCCTAGCCCCGTCAAGCTTGATTCTATCTTACTGTGTTTACTAGTTGTGTGTTTACTAGTTGTGTGTTTACTAGTTGTGTGTTTACTAGTTGTGTGTTTACTAGTTGTGTTTTTGCGCGGGTTGAGCTTTGCTCTTTCGGCCCGCCTCTCAACTGTCAATCAACTGTTTACTAACTACTTTTTTTTCCACACCACACACACACACACCCCAGAAAGCAGCCCGTGACAGCTGACTAACTCCCAGGTACCTATTTACTGCTAGGTAACAGGGGCACTTAGAGTGAAAGAAACTTTGCCCATTTGTTTCTGCCTCGTGCGGGAACCGAACCCACGCCACAGAATTACGAGTCCTGCGCGCTATCCACCAGGCTACGAGGCCCCGGTCACACTCGGAGGACAACACTATCCACTATCCTCACTACACACTGTCCTCGCTTTAAATGAGGATAGTGTGTATTGAGTATATCCCACCACCCAAACGCTTCCAAACTATCTTAGGTTCACATCCTAAGGCCCGAGGACCGGGCCGCGGGGACACTAAAAAGCCCCGAAATCATCTCAAGATAACCACACTATTTTTTTTTTATTAACATATTAGGTACATCTGCATTAGTGCAGCTGCCCTAGACTATATGAAGTGGAGTACAGTGTGTCAAAAAAGCTAACTAGGTGATGCTAAAAAATCCCCATCACACAGGATGGTTAGTCATACAGAGGCATGTGATAAGCGGTCTGCACTGGCAGACTCCGGATGCATTTTGAGGATATCAACAACACAAGATTGAATAAGGTAGCAGTGGTAATACAAGTCCCCATCTCGCAGGATGGTTAGTCATACAGAGCCATGTGTTTAGTAGCCGGCACTGGCAAATTTTGGGTATACTGTGAGGATATCTTCAAGAATACGAGAGTGAATAAAGTAATTGCAAAGCTCCAGGTACCTCATGCCAACTGGTCTGAAAGGTCTAATAACTGGGCATTCAGTGATGTAGTGCGGGAGATCATGCCGTACTTCCTGCTCACAGAGTTTGCAACTGGAGTGCTCAGGATTGGGAGACCCGTCACCTGGCTACATACGAGGAAAGACTGGGAACTGAACCTCAGGTGTTGGGAAGACAGAAGAATTAGGGGAGATATCAACACATACATACAAGGTTCTCGTGAATTGAGAGGGTGGATAGTGGGAGTGGTGGAAACGTAAGTATCCAAATTATCCATAGAGACAATAGGAAGAACTTTTTCCGTGTTAGAGTAGTTAGTAAATTGGAATGCACTAGGCAGAGATGTGGTGGAGGCTGACTCCATGGAAGTTTTTCAAATGTAGATACGATAGAGCCTAATAGACTCAGGAATCTGTACACCAGTTGATTGACGGACGAAAGAGATGAAGCTCAACCCCCCCCCCCTCGCAAGCATATTTAGATGAGTACAGTGGAGTTTAATGGTCTTCATAGTCTAGCCCGATTATATACCGACCATTGGAAGGTGGTAATGGTATTGGTAGTTGTCGTAATACTAGTAGAAATAATAGTAGGATGGTAGAGGTAGTGGATTTCTTTGCAGCAACCATAGACGTAGTGTTGACCAGACCACACACTAGAAGGTGAAGGGACGATGACGTTTCGGTCCGTCCTGGACCATTCTCAAGTCGATTCCAGGACGGACCGAAACGTCATCGTCCCTTCACCTTCTAGTGTGTGGTCTGGTCAGCATACTTCAGCCACGTTATTGTGACTCATCGCCTGTATAGACGTAGTGTTAACACTTGATATTTCGCTTAGCATGTCTCAATACCTTTTTCATTTCAGTGCAGGGTTTTCATTATGGCAGGGTAGAACCTTCTCATTATGGCAGGGTAGAACCTTCTCATTATAACTGGGTAGAACCTTCTCATTATAACTGGGTAGAACCTTCTCATTATAACTGGGTAGACCCTTCTCATTATAACTGGGTAGACCCTTCTCATTATAACTGGGTAGACCCTTCTCATTATAACTGGGTAGACCCTTCTCATTATAACTGGGTAGAACCTTCTCATTATGGCAGGGTAGAACCTTCTCATTATGGCAGGGTAGAACCTTCTCATTATAACTGGGTAGAACCTTCTCATTATAACTGGGTAGAACCTTCTCATTATAACTGGGTAGACCCTTCTCATTATAACTGGGTAGACCCTTCTCATTATAACTGGGTAGAACCTTCTCATTATGGCAGGGTAGAACCTTCTCATTATGGCAGGGTAGAACCTTCTCATTATGGCAGGGTAGAACCTTCTCATTATGGCAGGGTAGAACCTTCTCATTATGGCAGGGTAGAACCTTCTCATTATGGCAGGGTAGAACCTTCTCATTATGGCAGGGTAGAACCTTCTCATTATGGCAGGGTAGAACCTTCTCATTATAACTGGGTAGACCCTTCTCATTATAACTGGGTAGACCCTTCTCATTATAACTGGGTAGACCCTTCTCATTATAACTGAGTAGAACCTTCTCATTATAACTGGGTAGAACCTTCTCATTATAACTTGGTAGAACCTTCTCATTATAACTTGGTAGAACCTTCTCATTATGGCCGGGTAGAACCTTCTCATTATGGCAGGGTAGACCCTTCTCATTATGGCAGGGTAGAACCTTCTCATTATGGCAGGGTAGAACCTTCTCATTATGGCAGGGTAGAACCTTCTCATTATGGCAGGGTAGAACCTTCTCATTATAACTGAGTAGAACCTTCTCATTATAACTGGGTAGAACCTTCTCATTATAACTGGGTAGAACCTTCTCATTATAACTTGGTAGAACCTTCTCATTATAACTGGGTAGAACCTTCTCATTATGGCAGGGTAGAACCTTCTCATTATGGCAGGGTAGAACCTTCTCATTATAACTTGGTAGAACCTTCTCATTATAACTTGGTAGAACCTTCTCATTATAACTTGGTAGAACCTTCTCATTATGGCAGGGTAGAATCTTCCCATTATAACTGGGTAGAACCTCATTATGGCATTATAGAACCTTCTCATTATGGCAGGGTAGAATCTTCTCATTATAACTGGGTAGAACCTTCTCATTATAACTTGGTAGAACCTTCTCATTATAACTTGGTAGAATGCATGTAGAATTGAAGGGGTAGAAAGAACCCTTTCCGCATGTGTGTGTGAGTGTAGAAGCCGTGTTTAGTTCGCTACAACACTTTGCTTGTGCTGCCAGCAGTGAGAGAGGAGGAGGAAGATGAGGCAAGAGCCACATACTTCTGCCTCACCTTCAGGGCCACTACAACACACTTGATACACCTGAAGGCGATAATTAAGATAGAGATAGAGATAAGGGATAAGTTGGACAGGGTGTGGGAGAGCGTGGGAGAGCGTGGGAGAGTGTGGGAGAGTGTGGGAGAGTGTGGGAGAGTGTGGGAGAGAGGGGAGGCAGACGACCACTATAAAAGGGGTATCTCACTGGTATGAATAAGAGTAAAGGTTTAATATTTTGATGTTATTGCGGCGGTGTTGGTGCGTGGTGGTTGAGGAGCTGGTAAGTCCAGTCTTTATGGCGGGGAGTGCCAGCCATTACCACCACCCGCCACGCCCGTAACCCGCCCACACCACCGCCCACACCGCCGCCGCCCACACCGCCGCCGCCCACACCGCCCCCCAAACAACCGCCACCGATGACCCACTAGAAAACGATTTGGTTTTCCCTTAAGACCTTTGAAAGCATGAATGAATTACTCGGGTTAAATCGAAATTTTCACCCAATCGCAGGATTTCTGATGGTTTAAGGGAGGAGTCAACCCAACACACCCGACATGTGTGTGAGTTGATATATGTGACGCTCGGTCATAATCTCGATGCGTTGGTAAACAATATCAGCTGTTGTTGCTTCGTTACTGTTGAGCGCCTTTTCAACTTCGTTATGAATTTAGTCAAAGTTTTAAAGTCGCTGTAAAAGTCTCCTGGTCAGTTGGATTAACCATCTCACTGTCAGTCTGTTGATCTGGAGCTCCGTGGGGATTTACTATCTTGAGGTTATCTTGAGGTTATCTTGAGATGATTTCGGGGCTTTTAGTGTCCCCGCGGCACGGTCCTCGACCAGGCCTCCACCCCCAGGAAGCAGCCCGTGACAGCTGTCTAACACCCAGGTACCTATTTTACTGCTAGGTAACAGGGGCATAGGGTGAAAGAAACTCTGCCCATTGTTTCTCGCCGGCGCCTGGGATCGAACCCAGGACCACAGGATCACAAGTACCGCGTGCTGTCCGCTCGGCCGACCGGCTCCCTGATCTCCCTTACACCTCTTACACTACTAAGAGGCATTCAACTTGCAATTTAAAAGTTTTGAATCACAACATCAAAATTATACAAATTTCAGAGGTTCCTTATGAAACTTATGCTCGAGGTTATTTTGGATTATTACGACTTCGTTTCCAGTTACCTGGAAGGTTCTTCATCCTCCAGGTGCTCTCTCCCTCTCTGCATGGAAGGTCTTCCGTGCACGGGCCCACAACTTTATCTGCTTGCAACGGATTTCTGCCCTTAACGCTCTTTCCAGGGATCCTCACTGGAACACCGACCTTCCAAGTGCACTTATTCTCTCTGCCTAGAACACTTTCCATTGAGGCGCCTGTAATCTTTTTGAAACGTTGTTCTTCCGGGTGCTCTACCCTCTCTGCCTGGACGCCCTGTTTCCAGGCGCCCTCGCCCTCTTTGCCTGGAACGACCTGCTTCCAGGCGCCCTCGCCCTCTTTGCCTGGAACGCCCTGCTTCCAGGCACCCTCGCCCTCTTTGCTTGGACGTCCTGCTTCCAGGCAACCTCGCCCTCTTTGCCTGGAACGCCCTTCTTCCAGGCGCCGCCGTAAATCATAGTCGACTCACCGTGGTTAATATTTCATAAACCGCTAAATGGGATATTTCCATGGCGGTGCTGGCATACCTTGCGTTCTCTTGGTGGGCGGGAGGTGGGCCAGGGGTGGTGGGGTGGCTGAGTAATGACGGTGGGTGAGGAATCTCGGTGGGTCAGAAAAAAGGGGGAGAAGAGGATGGTTGGGTCAATGGTGGGAGGATGTGAAGGGAAGCCAACAAGCTGGGGTGGAGGGGTCAAGGTATTGAGTGGAGGTGGGTCACGTCTGGAGGTGGGTCACGTCTGGAGGTGGGTCAACCGTGGTGTGATTAGTGGAGATTTGGAGTATGTCCAAAGGGGTGGAATTTAGGAGAAGTTGGATAACGTGGCAAGGAAAGGTAAATTTTCTTTGGTGGTGGAGAGAGAGAGAGAGAGAGAGAGAGAGAGAGAGAGAGAGAGAGAGAGAGAGAGTAGGGGTAGAGGATGAGTCAGGAATGGGAGGTAGAGAGTGGGTGGGGTGTGAATAGGTTGGGTAACTAGGGTGGTGCTGAGATGGGTTAGGATGTGGATCAGGGTGAGTAGAGTGGAGGGTTGATCGTAGGGTGAAGGGTGGGGGGTCATGGGGCCTCCCTCTCGTTGTTATGGCGCCAAACTCATCATCATCTCCTCTATTCATCTCGCTTTCTTATGGCTCATATCTTTCCCTCCACATCCCTTACCCATCCCCCACCATCTCTCTCATTACCCTCCCATCCTTCTCCCTGCCCTCTCTCACCTTCCCACATAACCTCTCTCTTCTTGCCCGGAACTTCACATTTTCCCCTCTTTACCCATCATTCCCCTTTTCCATTTTCTCCCCCCTTCTTTACCCACTCTTCCCTTCTCCAGTTTTTCCCCACAATTTATCTTTTTCTCCCACACCTTACCCTCCTCCCTACCCATCCCTACTCTTCCACACTTTTCCCCCCTCCTATTCCATCCCTTCCCTACTTCTTCCCCCAACCCTTCCCTCCTCCCCCCACCTCTCTCTCCTGCCTTAGTGGCGTCAGTACACAGACAACAATGTGCAGGCAACTTCTACAATGACAGCACAATGTGCAGGCAACTTCTACAATGACAGCACCAACAATGCCTCTCTCCCTTCTCTCCCCCCCCCCCCCTCTTGCCTCACAGGTCCAGATACCCGCACTGCGAAGGTAGAGAAAAAATGAACGCGAGAGCACAGGGTTGAAGAGAACGCCTGTGTTATTGCGTTCACTTGTCAGTTGCGAAACGATCGACAAAAAGCTTATATAGCAGAGAGAGAGAGAGAGAGAGAGAGAGAGAGAACTCTTGTTTTATTCGTTGTCAAGATCCTGTGTTTCTGCTTGTCTGCTTAACAGTCAGGGGTCTGCCTGCCTGCCTGCTTGCTTGCCCTCCAGCCTGCCCTCCAGCCTGCCCTCCTGCTCTCTTGATGGCCTGCCTGCCTGCCTGCCTGCCTGCCTGCCTGCCTGCCTGCCTGCCTGCCTGCCTGCCTGCTTGCCTGCCTGCCTGCTTGCCCGCCTGCTTGCCCGCCTGCTTGCCCGCCTGCTTGCTAACCTACCTGCCTGTCTGGCTGTCTGTCTGCTTGTCTGAGCCTTTCAGTTGAAGAAACCCTCGTTTCTCCTCAGGATAATTGCATTTTTCCGTTCCCATGCTGCCAGAGTTGTATGGCTTGGCCGAGGTAGTCAGCAATGGTGGGGGGGGGGGTGCTGACCTATGTCTGCCTGCCTGCAGGGTCGGGCTTCAGCTCACACAACCCAGACTGTGTGTCGGTCGTCTGGTCTGCTAGCTCGCGAAGGACAGCCTGCCCTTGTTATATTTACTTGATTTTGTTGTTTAAGAATATGTTTCTGCAATTCTCAAGAATGTGGCCTTTTAACTGCGCATGATCTTGGGTAAATGTTGTTATTCGGAGTTAAGAAATTCACTTCGCAGACTGTTTTTGATTAGAATTCAATTTCGATCAATAAGGACGGTTCACCTGTTCCACACAAGATGGCGGTGGGAGGGAAGCATGGGGTGTTTGTCCGTTCCACACAAATGGCGGTGGAAGGGAAACTAAAGACAGGAAGGCGTTGAAATATGGAGTCGCCCTTACTTGACGACCATTTGTGTGATACTGAGATCAGGAGTCGTGGCAGTAGTAATGGAACAGTCGTCGTGGCAGTAGTAATGGAACAGTCGTCGTGGCAGTAGTAATGGAACAGAGTCGTGGCAGTAGTAATGGAACAGAGTCGTGGCAGTAGTAATGGAACAGAGTCGTGGCAGTAGTAATGGAACAGAGTCGTGGCAGTAGTAATGGAACAGAGTCGTGGCAGTAGTAATGGAACAGAGTCGTGGCAGTAGTAATGGAACAGAGTCGTGGCAGTAGTAATGAAACAGAGTCGTGGCAGTAGTAATGGAACAGAGTCCACACTATCACCATACCTCACAACATATGTTAACTATCAAACTAACTATGAAGCATCACTTGACACATGTTCTGGTCGAGCAAGCCTTCAACATGAATTACAATTCCCACACTGACCCGGACATTAGCAGTCACCACAAACCACCACCACCTCATAAAATTAACTACCTTTTGCAGGCGATGAGTCACAATAACGTGGCTGAAATATGTTGACCAGACCACACACTAGAAATTGAAGGGACGACGACGTTTCGGTCCGTCCTGGACCATTCTCAAGTCGATTGTGAGATCGACAATCGACTTGAGAATGGTCCAGGACGGACCGAAACGTCGTCGTCCCTTCAATTTCTAGTGTGTGGTCTGGTCAACATTAACTACCTTTCAGCCACCAACTGAAACCATCTCCTTCCCTTGCTTCAGACATCACTGTGCCACAATTCATTTCGAACAAGTACTTATATCACCCTCGGAGTGTCCTTTCAGTATCGAGCATATATATATATATATATATATATATATATATATATATATATATATATATATATATATAATGTCGTACCTAGTAGCCAGAACGCACTTCTCAGCCTACTATTCAAGGCCCAATTTGCCTAATAAGCCAAGTTTTCATGAATTAATGGTTTTTCGACTACCTAACCTACCTAACCTAACCTAACTTTTTCGGATACCTAACCTAACCTAAGCTATAAAGATAGGTTAGGTTAGGTTAGGTAGGGTTGGTTAGGTTCGGTCATATATCTACGTTAATTTTAACTCCAATAAAAACTAATTGACCTCATACATAATGAAATGGGTAGCTTTATCATTTCATAAGAAAAAAAATTGAGAAAATTTATTAATTCAGGAAAACTTGGCTTATTAGGCAAATTGGGCCTTGCATAGTAGGCTGAGAAGTGCGTTCTGGCTACTAGGTACGACATATATATATATATATATATATATATATATATATATATATATATATATATATATATATATATATATATATATATATATATATATATATCAGTCGCATATAGTCTTGGGGACCATTCAGGCTTGTTTGCATATATATATATATATATATATATATATATATATATATATATATATATTGTACGTTGAGATCTCTCACTACATGTAAAATATCAAATAGCCAAAGCGTTGGTTAAATATCTTCAGTCAAGGAAAGAATGTAGTCACATTTGACCTGTTCATACGTCTCAGGTAGATAAACATTGACGTGCCAGTGTGACGTGCCAGTGTGACGTGCCAGTCTGACGAGTTTCCCAACATTACCACTCTTGTGGTATTCAGCAGGATGACTGTACGCTCCATTAAAAATCAGTACCAGTAGTCCACGGAATTTTGTGTGATCGTTTACAAAAAAAATCACTTTTTTTCGATTTACGACGTGTCAGATAAACAAAAAAATATATAATCATAATCACAGTCAAATATTTTAAATAGCTTTTCCAGAAATGAGTAATAAGATATGCAGTTATTTACATATGTTATTTAAGATATGTAATATTACCCTGGTGATGGCATCTTGTAAATTGTGGAGGCGAGCATGGGCTCCGGCGGAGGGCAGTTCATTAAGACGGGTTTTTGTTTTATTTAAATGCGGAAATGAACGAGGCGGGGTTTACGATGTGTGTGTGTGTACTCACCTAGTTGTGCTTGCGGGGGTTGAGCTCTGGCTGTTTGGTCTTGCCTCTCAACCGTCAATCAACTGGTGTACAGGTTCCTGAGCCTACTGGGCTCTTATCATATCTACACTTGAAACTGTGTATGGAGTCAGCCTCCAGCACATCACTTCCTAATGCATTCCATTTGTCAACCACTCTGACACCAAAAAAGTTCTTTCTAATATCTCTGTGGCTCATTTGGGCACTCAGTTTCCACCTGTGTCCCCTTGTGCGTGTGCCCCTTGTGTTAAATAGCCTGTCTTTATCTACCCTATCAATTCCCTATCAATGTGTGTGTGTGTGTGTTGGGGGGGGGGCGGAGGTGTTTGAAGCAGGTGTTTGGTTTATTATCTCGAATAATTATTTTCATGTGTTTTGAGATGTGTTATCTTTGAGCATTACAGTAATTACCAGTTAGGATGTGTTAGAAGCTGTGGTGAAGCTATCAACAAGAGTACACACTCTAGGGATGACAACAGTCAGTGGCATAAAGATAGTGGTGACAGTGATTTATACCAAACAAATATAAAAACCAAACCCAACGATAGAAGGACCAGGGGGGGGGGGGAACTATGACAAATGCAGCAAGATTTGCTTAAAGGTAATAGAAAAAGCAGCCACAGTGCCGAGGGCCGTGTGACCCAAGATTAAAATTGATTAAAATACTTTGGTATTATTATCACAGGTGACGAGATAACGAGACATGGAGAGGAAAACTGATAGACACACAGCAGACAGACACTTCTTGAAGCAACATATTACAGAACTAACAAAGAGTGTGGGGGAGAGGAACCACCAGCATCACTATAGACCTGATGCTGACCCAAAATGAGAGAGTATTCAAATCTTCTCAAAATGTGAGAAGGTAGAGTACGAGATGTCCTCCCTTGGAGCTCGCCCAAGGAGCCTGGCCATCATTTCATCTTCGTACTCGAATATATAATAGAAGTAGAAGTAAAGGAATTGAATTTATTATTAATAATATCTTTATTGAGAAAATTAATTACAATTTTGCCTAATCTGAGGATTTTGATAAAGTCTTATTAAAGTGAGGATAATGCTGGTATTCACTGTCACGCAGGACAGAGGGCCATACATAAAAAAGGAATTGAGTAGACCAAGACACAGGTTGAGGAAGATGAGAGATTACAGGCGGTTGGGGACAGGAGGTGGAAGGACTGTCGGAGTGAATTTCAGTGGGTGAAGCGAACTGAAAGGGAAGGAATAAAGCTAGTAGGGCAGGGCGTAAGGAACTTGCCCTCACTACCACTACCAGTAGCATCACCACCACCAGCACCAGTAGCACCACCACCACAACCACCACCACGGCCAGCAGGAGCGGTAGCAGCAACACCTGTGGAGTTCCTTTATTAAATCACTAAGTTTGTGAAAAAGATGGGAAGTTTGTTCTGCCTCATGCTTTTTGGGACTCTGCTCCTGGAGGAATTTTGGCAAGGACCTGGCAAGATTAAGAGAGAGAGAGGAGGGGGGTAGCGGAAGAGGAGGGGGGTAGCGGAAGAGGAGGGGGGAGGGGAGGAGGGGTGATGAATGTAGGGATAGGGAAGGGGGAAGTGAAGAAGGTGGAATCTGGGGAGAGAAAAGAAAAAAAGAAAAGGGCATGGAAGAGGATAGATAAAGAGGGGGTTGGGAAGAGGAGAGAGGGGGGGAGCAGAAAAGAGAAAAGAGAGCAGGGCAAAGAAACGGGGCTCGGAATAGGCAAGGAATATGGAGGGAGTTCTCAAAAAGAGAACTCGACAAGTACCTTCAAAGAATACCTGATCAACCAGGCTATATGCCTCATACGTCAGCCTGCGAAGAGCCGCATCACACAGCCTGGTGGATCAGACCAGCAGGTCTGGTCAGAGACTGGGCCGCGGGACATTAACCCCCGGGAATCTTCAACAGGTAGTCAACAGGTAGAGGGGTAGGGACAGAGGAGAAGAAGTGGGACAAGGGAGCGTGTTTGGTCAAAGGGAGAGAGTAGGCTCGGGAGAGGGAGAGGATAGGCGCCAGGGAGAGAGGGAGTGGATGAGGCTGGCTATGAAGAAGGGAGAGGGAAGGTCACGAGGACAAGAAATCAGTATATATATATTGTGAATGAACCGTAAGATTAGCAGAGAGAGGGGAACCTGACGGCTCATGGTGGTGTTCTCTGGTTCATGGTGGTGTTCTCTGGCTCATGGTGGTGTTCTCTGGCTCATGGTGGTGTTCTCTGGCTCATGGTGGTGGTCTCTGGTTCATGGTGGTGTTCTCTGGTTCATGGTGGTGTTCTCTGGTTCATGGTGGTGTTCTCTGGTTCATGGAGGTGTTCTCTGGCTCATGGAGGTGTTCTCTGGCTCACGGTGGTGTTCTCTGGCTCACGGTGGTGTTCTCTGGCTCACGGTGGTGTTCTCTGGTTCACGGTGGTGTTCTCTGGTTCATGGAGGTGTTCTCTGGCTCATGGAGGTGTTCAGTGGCTCACGGTGGTGTTCTCTGGCTCACGGTGGTGTTCTCTGGCTCACGGTGGTGTTCTCTGGTTCACGGTGGTGTTCTCTGGCTCATGGTGGTGTTCTCTGGTTCACGGTGGTGTTCTCTGGCTCACGGTGGTGTTCTCTGGCTCACGGTGGTGTTCTCTGGCTCATGGTGGTGTTCTCTGGTTCACGGTGGTGTTCTCTGGCTCATGGTGGTGTTCTCTGGCTCACGGTGGTGTTCTCTGGTTCATGGTGGTGGTCTCTGGCTCATGGTGGTGTTCTCTGGTTCATGGAGGTGTTCTCTGGCTCATGGTGGTGTTCTCTGGCTCATGGTGGTGTTCTCTGGCTCACGGTGGTGTTCTCTGGTTCATGGAGGTGTTTTCTGGTCGATGGTGGTGTTCTCTGGCTCATGGTGGTGTTCTCTGGTTCACGGTGGTGTTCTCTGGCTCATGGTGGTGTTCTCTGGCTCATGGTGGTGTTCTCTGGCTCATGGTGGTGTTCTCTGGCTCATGGTGGTGTTCTCTGGCTCATGGTGGTGTTCTCTGGCTCATGGTGGTGTTCTCTGGCTCATGGTGGTTGTTCTCTGGCTCATGGTGGTGTTCTCTGGCTCATGGTGGTTGTTCTCTGGCTCATGGTGGTGTTCTCTGGCTCATGGTGGTGTTCTCTGGTTCATGGTGGTGTTCTCTGGCTCATGGTGGTGTTCTCTGGTTCATGGTGGTGTTCTCTGGCTCATGGTGGTGTTCTCTGGCTCATGGTGGTGTTCTCTGGCTCATGGTGGTGTTCTCTGGTTCATGGTGGTGTTCTCTGGTTCATGGTGGTGTTCTCTGGCTCATGGTGGTGTTCTCTGGCTCATGGTGGTGTTCTCTGGCTCATGGTGGTGTTCTCTGGCTCATGGTGGTGTTCTCTGGCTCATGGTGGTGTTCTCTGGCTCATGGTGGTGTTCTCTGGTTCATGGTGGTGTTCTCTGGCTCATGGTGGTGTTCTCTGGCTCATGGTGGTGTTCTCTGGCTCATGGTGGTGTTCTCTGGTTCATGGTGGTGTTCTCTGGTTCATGGTGGTGTTCTCTGGCTCATGGTGGTGTTCTCTGGCTCATGGTGGTGGTCTCTGGCTCATGGTGGTGTTCTCTGGCTCATGGTGGTGTTCTCTGGCTCTAAACACGCTGACAATATAATGGAAAACAACAATGTACAAAGTACGTGTTGAAAATATATTTTTCTCTATTTGTGTGAGTCATGAAGGTGAACCCTTGTTGTGTGTGGCTTTTACCCGACCACCAACTGTTGCTTTGTTTTATGATTCAGTCAAATATTGCTGTTAAGGATTTATTTATATATATATATATGTCGTACCTAGTAGCCAGAACTCACTTCTCAGCCTACTATTCAAGGCCCGATTTGCCTAATAAGCCAAATTTTCCTGAATTAATATATTTACTATATTTTTTTCTTATGAAATGATAAAGCAACCCTTTTCTCTATGTATGAGGTCAATTTTTTTTATTGGAGTTAAAATTAACGTAGATATATGACCGAACCTAACCAACCCTACCTAACCTAACCTAACCTATATTTATAGGTAAGGTTAGGTTAGGTAGCCAAAAAAAGCTAGGTTAGGTTAGGTAGGTTAGGTAGACGAAAAAACATTAATTCATGAAAACTTGGCTTATTAGGCAAATCGGGCCTTGAATAGTAGGCTGAGAAGTGCGTTCTGGCTATTAGGTACGACATATATATATATATATATATATATATATATATATATATATATATATATATATATATATATATATATATATATGTCGTACCTAGTAGCCAGAACTCACTTTTTGGCCTACTATTCAAGGCCCGATTTGCCTAATAAGCCAAGTTTTCCTGAATTAATATATTTTTTCTATTTTTTTTCTTATGAAATGATAAAGCTACCCATTTCATTATGTATGAGGTCAATTTTTTTTTATTGGAGTTAAAATTAACGTAGATATATGACCGAACCTAACCAACCCTACCTAACCTAACCTATCTTTATAGGTTAGGTTAGGTTAGGTAGCCGGAAAAGTTAGGTTAGGTTAGGTTAGGTAGGTTAGGTAGTCGAAAAAGCATTAATTCATGAAAACTTGGCTTATTAGGCAAATCGGGCCTTGCATAGTAGGCTGAGAAGTGCGTTCTGGCTACTAGGTACGACATATATATATATATATATATATATATATATATATATATATATATATAATATATATATATATATATATATATATATATATATATATATATATAATATATATATATATATATATATATATATATATATATATATATATATATATATATATAATATATATATATATATATATAGGGGTACCACCACTGGTTTAATTAAAGGGACCCACATCCTCGAAGAAGAAAATAAATAGTGTTCAGAGAAGACCTTGTGGATTCTCACTGAATACTTTAATCTTTTCCTCTCCTACCACCCCTATTATTTCTTTTTTTTATTTGATTTTATTGCAATGCTACAGTTTACAGAAAACACACACTTATATAACAATATACCAATCAGTGTTCGATATATATATATATATATATATATATATATATATATATATATATATATATATATATATATATATATATATATATATAATATTTAATATTTAATATTATATAATATGGGTACCACCTCTGGTGCAATTGTAGGGGCCTATAGCCTCGAAGAAGAAGAAGAAAGTAAAGGGTATTCAGAGAAGACTTTGTGGATTCTCACTGAACACTTTAATATTTTCTTCTCCTACAATCCTTGTTCATTTTTTTTAATAATTTTGTTACATTGTTTTACAGTTTACAGAAAACACACACACTTAACAATCACTATTCGAAGACCTCATCCAGCTCTTCGGAGATAGGGGTGCGTGCCCAGGATACAGCAAGCATTTCCTCCTCTCTGAATTGTGACACTGAGGCGCTGGAACAGGAAACTGGCCACTCTTGCGTCTCTGGTTTGTCTAATGAATTCCTCACCCACCTCCTTTAGGAACTTATGCGCACAGTTACCCTAGGCGCCCAGGGTCTCAGAGCCTATTGGCACGAACCTGTAACAACGTTCTAGGTCCCTGTACTTGTTGGTTTTCTGAGTCTCCCTGAAGGTGGTTCCCGCCTCCCTCAGCTGCGCTGTAAGGTAGATAGGTATCAGCCAATGTAGACGCGCACGTGTAGTCCCACACGACCTGTTTACCTTCCCTCCACGGCTGCAGAGTGACTCCATCTGGGTGTTTGAGACTGTTGTCAGGTCTGCACAACTGAGGTTCCCTTTGTGCTGAACACCTAGCTGTAGCTAAACTTCTATGATGTTATTGACTGCTTCATGTCTGGCAATCTTTCCTGGCAATCTTCCCCCCGGCAATCATGGTCTCACCTACGACAGGTGAGACCATAGGTTTGGGGGGAAGAAATAGCCTAAGCTACTCTATTCCTTTGAGATGTATTTCTTTCTTGTCTCAATAAACATACTTGAATTTGAGACCATAGCTGCCGTATTGGTCTGCCGACGCATAGCAGCAAATACACCAGTGTTCGGTGGAGATAGGGGCAGCAAGGCGCAGGGCAACACCTATACTTAGGGCCCGATGGTCCAGGCGGGTGCCCAAGGCGGAATTAGGGACTGCCAACAGGAAGTCCCCGGCATGAGGAACTTGCACAGCTAGAAGACGCGCGCTGTCCTTCCCAGACGCTGCCTCCAACAATGCTGTGGCAATGTTCTCCACTATGGGGCTATACCATTTGGCCTGTTTGCAGTCGTTTGGAAAAGTTGGTCGAGGTTGAGAGTTGGCAAGATCGTCCCACTGTCTGGCTCCGTCCGCGAATTTGGGATCATAAATCCCTATGGAGTCTCTTAGGTATTCTGGTAGTATCTCATTCCCTAATTCGCCAGTAGCACATCGAAGACAAGAATGCCAGCAATGCTCAGTCGCCTTACGAATACCTATTCCACGACACATAAGATGAATAAACTGAGCACCTATATATAAATTGGTGGTAGAAGAAATACTCGTATGAATTCAGACGCAAACCTTTTAAAAATGTCGAACGAAATGCTCATACTTATTTATAAATGATTTCTTCCAAGTATCTACAAGAACAAAACAAAAACATTGATAAAAGCATCAGTAGTGTTCTTCAAAAAGGCATCAATACTTTTAACACAAAAAGCAAAAACGTTTGTGTTAAAAGTAAAGGCTTTTAGATGACGATGAAGCTGAAATAAATGTTAGGCTCGTAATTCCTGGCGCTGTTTTGTTTACATCCATCAGCTGGTGACGGGCTGGGACGGATGTGTCGCTCCACCAATTGTTGCCCGCCCAGACCCTTGTTTGTCGGCACACTTTACTGCTCTGTTCTTTAAAGAATAAACTGAGCACTTAACTGTCCTACTCTTTAAAAAATAAACTGAGCCTGTAACTGCCCTATTCTTTAAAAGAGTAAACTGAGCACTAACTGTCCTGTTATTTAAAGAATAAACTAGGCCTGTAACTCCCTTGCTCTCTAAAGAATAAACTGAGCCTGTAACTGCCCTGCTCTTTAAAGAATAAACTGAGCTTGTAACTGCTCTGCTCTTTAAAGAATAAAGAATAAAAGAATAAACCTATAAATAAAAAAAATAATAAAAAAAAATCTTTAAAGAATAAACTGAGCCTGTAACTGCCCTATTCTTTAAAGAGTAAACTGACACTGTAACTGCTCTGCTCTCTAAAGAATAAACTGAGCCAGTAACTGCTCTGCTCTCTAAAGAATAAACTGAGCCTGTAACTCTCCTATTCTTTAAAGATTAAACTGAGCACTTAAATGTACTGTTCTTTAAAGAATAAAATGAGTTTTTAACTCCACTGTTCTTTTAAAAATAAATTGAGCCTTTAACTAACCTGTGCTGTAAAGAATAAACTTAAGCCCTTAACTTGCCTCTTATTTAAGGGATATACTGAACCCTTAACTGCCTTCTTCTTGAAGGGGAGCTACAGAGCTCTTAATTGCCCTGTTATGTTATAAAAAGAATAAACCGAGCCCTTAAAAGCCCTGTTCTTTAAAGAACAAACCGAACCCTTAATTGCTCTGTTCTTTCAATGACAGATCCCTTAAATTCCCTGCTCTTTAGACAATCAATTTAGCCCTCACTTGCCCTGTTTTTAAAGGAGAAAAACTATAAATACGCTGTTCCTTACAGAATAATTTGAACCCCGAGCTGTGACATGCTGTTGACTGACTTCAGACAAGATCATTGATTCTTACGTTAACTTTAAGGGAATGGCAACTTTGTTGGCAAATATTTGACTGAACTTGATGCTTCCTTTGAACTTTTGTGCTATATGAATATGGTAATGCCTGAATAATTTTTTTTTTTATATTTCTCTGTATCGAGCAAGTTTTGTATCAGATTTGTTTATACATCAATCTTAACAAATATTTTATTTTTGCAACTGGGTTTTAACCAGTAAAAGAGAAGTTTTGTTATTGTGAGGGAATTCCGCGCTGGAATCTGAAATTATACGAGAGTTTTAAGCGTAGCAAAACACCAGGAGACGTGTTTTTAACTTGCTTGGTGCTTTTGGGAAAGAAACGGATTTTGAGATTTTGACGAAAGTTCGTGTTTACTGCTTTGTGGTTCACGAATCTGTGTTTTTACAGTGTGTGTGTGTGTGTGTGTGTGTGTGTGTGTGTGTGTGTGTGTGTGTGTGTTTTAATCTGTGATTATTCTGTCCTCGGAGCAACTTTTTCACTTTAGCTGAAAACTCAACCATTGATTTATTAAGTTTGACACTTGGGTATTGTTTCTAGGTCGCGGTAGTACAGTTGCTACGTTCTCGACTCACAACTGAGGATCCCAGAGTCGATCCCCCGAGCAGGACAGAAATGGTTGGGCATATTTCCTTTTCACCTAATGCCTATGTTCACCTAGTAGTAAACAGGTTCCTGGGAGTTTGGCATATGTTGCCAAACTGCACCTTCCCTCCACCACCTTCCCTCCCCCACCTTCCCTCCCCCACCTTCCCTCCCCTCCCCTTTCCCTTCCTCCACTACCTTCCTCCTTTTCCGCCAGCCTTTCCCATTCTCTCCCGTCCCATCTTCCTCCTCTTCCTCCTCTTCCTTCCGGCCTGAGTCAACAAGATCATCCCGAGGTAAGTGACCCATCATCACCACAACCACCAACACTGACAACAACAACTGCCTTACCCTACTATAACCACTATCACTGTCCCAAACTACATACTACAACCATCCCTCTTCATCCTCCCCCCCCTCCTCCTTTACCTTCTTCTTTCAACCCCCTTCTCCCTCCCTTCCCCCCCCTCCCCCCTCTCCTTCCCTTCCCCCCTCTCTTCCCCCCTCCCTTCCCCCCTACCTGCTCCTAGCCTTACTCCTTCCCTCATTTGCATTCAGTGCGGCGGAGGACCTAAATACCAGGCCCATTATAACGCCTCGAGGCTCCGTGCTGGCCATAGTAACCGCCGGTTAGGAGGGGAAAGGTGAGGGCAGGATGTTATGAGACGGCCTCCCCTCACTCTGGCTTCATATCACCCCTCCCCGCCACCCCCTCGCTGGCTCCTGGCGTGGTGGGGCTCCTCTCTCTCTCTCTCTCTCTCTCTCTCTCTCTCTCTCTCTCTCTCTCTCTCTCTCTCTCTCTCTCTCTCTCTCTCTCTCTCTCTCTCTCTCTGCCCCTTCTACAGGTGCTTGCTGGGTCGAGCTCTAGGCTCCTGGCCCCGCCTTATTGATCGGTCTTAGGTTAATGGAATGACACATTTCTCACGCACTTTATCTTATTTATACTTAAAACTTTGAAGCGAATTAGCTTTAATTACTTCTACGTCTAAGCTGTTCCACTTATTGACAGCTCCGACACTGACAACGTTCTTCAGGACGTCCCTGTGATTCATTAGCGTCTCCAGATTCCATCTATGACCCTTCGTTCTGCTGTTCCTAGGCTCGAACAATACTACTATGTCAATTTTCATTAGAATCTAATAATTTATCATGTCCTCCCCCCCCCCATTCTTATCTCTTCTCTTCCTCCAGTGAGATAAGGTCCAGTTCGCTCAGTCATTCCACATAGCCTAATCCCTTCAGCTCATAAACGAGTCGCGCTACGTATCTGTAGATCTTTTCTAGTTTCTCCTTGTTCTTCTTCAGTTAAGGGTTCCATGCTGCTGCTGCTGCATATTGAAGAGTGGGGTCTCACCTTCGTGGTATATAGGACGCAGAACGCTCCCTGTTTCCAAGTTTCTGAAGGACACACGGATGTTGGCCAGTATACCATATGTGACTGTTGTTATTCTGCTAATGTGTCAAGTGTTAATCACTTTGTATTGATCTACTGTGCCTGTTGGATCGAGTTGTTAGCTCTTGGACCCCGCCTTTCCAATCGCCGGTTGTCTATTGTAATGACTCCTGACCTATTTTCTATAGTAGAAAAGTGCTAGTTAGGACCTAGGCTGGGATAGGTTAGTTCATATAATTGCTCTTCGACTCTATAGCCTGCCATTTGAAATATTCCAATAGTGCACATTGAACATTTTTCTTACACACACACACACACACACACACACACACACACACACACACACACGGCAAATTCAAAGTATATATATATATACTCAAAGTATATATATATATATATATATATATATATATATATATATATATATATATATATATATATATATATATATATAATATGATACTGAAAACTCACACCCCAGAAGTTTTCAGTTGCATATAGTCCTGGGGACCATTCAGGCTTGTTCGCATATATATGATGTGTGTGGACAAAACGAACGGAAACGATTTTTCACGTGAGTATGTTCCCTGGTGTTTGGACCTTTCGCCAGAGATGTCAGGAGAGCAAGTGGTGATGTGACCACGTGCTGTCCCAGCATCTGTGACGAAGGCGACGAAGGCTGTAAAGACCCGATAAACATGCTCAGATGACCATTCATTCTCGTAAAGGCGTCTTTCATTATAAATACCTCGACGGAGGAAATTATACAGCATCTTGGATTTTTATATTGACTGAAATTCCACAACAAGGATCTTCTTGAGGTTATCTTGAGATGATTTCGTACCTTTTTTAGTGTCCCCGCGGCCCGGTCCTCGATCAGGCCTCCACCCCCCCCCCCAGGAAGCAGCCAGTGACAGCTGACTAACAGCCAGGTACCTATTTTATTGCTAGGTAACAGTAACAGGTAACAGGATCTTCATATTAAAGAACTAGTTTCCTCGTTACCTGAACACCACCTCCCTTCAAATATCAATATTATACGAAATTCGTATAACATACGAAATATACGAATCACGAAATTCGTAAAGTGGTCTCAAAGTATTTACCTTGAGATTCCTGAATTGTTGCCTGAGCAAGTTGCCTGAAATGTTACTGCGATGAGTTGAATTTCACAAAATAACCCTTTAATTAGATCGAACAAGGCCTCTAAAACATGAGAGAAATCAACATAATGAATTTAATTTAGGGAAGCCAGAATCAAACGAAAACACCAAAACCCTGTTGTTATAGATGCCGCAAAACTCACCACATTGAACGAAACTCCTCCGACAGCTCAGTTAGCCTTGGTTACAGCCTTTCTAATTCCTAAAACGAAGGTAAAACAGAGAAAAACAGACTATTCAATACAGCAGAAAAAACAATACAGGAACTCCCAGCTACCGCGTGTAATCCTCCCCGCCATCAGTTCACAACACGAGCACAAACAACAGACTATTGAACACGGAGGAAAGTATGGAGAAGAACTCTCAGGATGTGACATCCAGGCCCTCGTGTAATTCTTCTCCCAACAGATAGTTCATAAAATCCATCAAAGGTCCACAAGGGATTGACACACCAACCCCAGGCAGGATAAATGTGGCCTCTGCAATCGCCAGTGCGCCTGGGGCAGTGTGCGAGGCTTTTGTGCAATAAGATGTGTGTGTGTGTGTACATGTGTGTGTGTGTGTGGGGGGGGGGGGGTGCGCGCGCAGCTGGTAAACAAAACTGAAATCGGAGAGCTCATGTTTGCTTTGTCTTTATAGCTTGAAAACTTTTGGCATTTTGACTTGTGGAAAGTGTCTCTCATGTATGAATATGGAGCCTCCAGATGTAATTCTACATCTGCTTCTCTCGAGTGTTTTTTTTTGTGTGTGGTCTTTCGTTGGTATGAATGGAGTTTGCGGTACCTCGCTTGGTTGTGTAAATCTCTCATATTTTTACCTTGGCATTATGTCATCGACCAGAGATCTTACACCGTTTTATGATTATAGATCTTCAGTAGAGTACCTAACATGTCTCTATACCCCCCCCCCCCTATTGCCAGTGTCGTAGGTATTACCGACTAACAGTCTTGTTGGGTTACGTCATTTGACTGTACATTCCGATAGCTAGGAACGGAACAGATGATCACAAGGATTTCAATTATACGGATTGGTTAGATTGGATACCCGGCGGTGCCCGGGTTGACCCGTAACTAGATTATTGCTACACACACACACCTTCTGTGGTTGATTGTTCAATAAATCCCTGAACTATATGTTTAACTGATCTCTAACCCTGTCCATGGAGGACAGAAGAAAATTTATATATGCTGGTTAGCATTGTAAATGTGTGGCCACGTCTGTGGTAGAAAATAATAATAATAATAATAATAAAATCCCCCTCCCCGTCTAAACCCATAGCCCTCTGCTGTCTCCACCCACCACCCTCCCTCCCCCCCATTTCCACACATTCCCTCTACACAACCCTTCCTCATTCGTCCCTCTTTTCCACACATTCCCCTCCTTGCTCTCCACACAACCCCCCTACCTCCCCTCCAAACACCACCTCCACCTTCAAACCTACCCACCCCCCCCTCCCCCATCATCTTTTATACACACCCCCACCCAATCTTCCCACATCACTGTAAACATATTTCCTATACACTGTCTCCATCACTGTAACCCAATAGTTACCCCTAGAATGATTTTGTTTACACATTTAGGTACATGTGCATCTGTGTAACTGTCCTAGACTATATGAAGGAGAGTACAGAGTGGGTCAAAGCTTCCCTTCACATAGTCTAGGGCAGCTGCACAAATGCAGATGTACCTAAATATTAAAACATTTAGATACATTGTCAGTATGATGAGGTGATAATGATGAGAGTGTTTATGCTCTTAGCTATGTCTTTTATGAGCTTTGTGCAGACTGTCGCCTTGGTGTTGTGTTGATGTGTGGTGCCCTTTATCCCTTACACCGCCTCTTGCCTCTCTACACCTTGAGTTGCTTCTTAACACCGCCTCTTGCTTCTCTACACCTTGAGTTGCTTCTTAACACCGCCTCTTGCCTCTATACACCTTGAGTTGCTTCTTAACACCGCCTCTTGCTTATAAACACGTGCCTCTTGCTTCTAAACACGTGCTTCTTGCTTCTAAACACGTGCTTCTTGCTTCTAAACACGTGCTTCTTGCTTCTAAACACGTGCTTCTTGCTTCTAAACACGTGCTTCTTGCTTCTAAACACGTGCTTCTTGCTTCTAAACACATGCCTCTTGCTTCTAAACATGTGCTTCTTGCTTCTAAACATGTGCTTCTTGCTTCTTAACACCGCCTCTTGCTTATGAACACGTGCTTCTTGCTTCTTAACACCGCCTCTTGCTTATAAACACGTACCTCTTGCGTCTAAACACGTGCTTCTTGCTTCTAAACACATGCCTCTTGCTTCTTAACACCGCCTCTTGCTTATAAACATCGCCTCTTGCGTCTAAACCCTTGAGTCTTGTTTCTAAACATGACGCTCAACTTCAAGACAATGTCAGGACGTTTATCAACGTTGCTACTCAAGAAGAGAAGACCACTAACCTCACCGATAATTGAATTCCCACCAAACATAATGAGACTTTAAGTTGATATGTTATTGGGAAGAGCGTAATATGACCTTTATTAGAAGAGAGTCAGTGAGGTGTAATTGACCCAACAGCGTTTAGACTTTCCAGATTCCAGTGGATTTATGGGTCAGGGGACATGTCACTCAGACGTGTGTGTATCACTCAGACGTGTGTGTGTCACTCAGACGCGTGTGCGTCACTCAGACGCGTGTGTGTCACTCAGACGCGTGTGTGTCACTCAGACGCGTGTGTGTCACTCAGACGCGTGTGTGTCACTCAGACGCGTGTGCGTCACTCAGACATGTATCGCTCCGGAAACGATACCGTTCTCGACGCTCAAACTATAATACGTTGTTTGGTACGTTTATTGACTCTTAGATAATGTATTTCAAGTTTCAAATAAATCTAGTTTTTTTTCCATGGGATTAGCACCTTCAACTACGCCAACCTTAACAGAAGGACGAATCCCACTGATGCATAAACCTGTGGAATCCCAGCTATTCAAACTCCCACTGAATCCCACCACTCGTAGAGCCCACAGTCCCATCCCAACCACAACAACGAGGCAAACAAAGAAAATAAGAACTATGAGGCAAACAACAAAGAAAGTAAGAACTATGAGGCAAACAACAAAGAAAATAAGAACTATGAGGCAAACAACAAAGAAAATAAGAACTATGAGGCAAACAACAAAGAAAATAAGAACTATGAGGCAAACAACAAAGAAAATAAGAACTATGAGGCAAACAACAGGAAGAAAAACATCTAGGAGACCAATAGGAATAATTAGAAGGCAAACAAATAGGAAGCAAGCAACAAGGATGAAAACAAGTACGAAAGTAAACAGCTAGGACAAACACCAAAGGAAGCAAACAACTAGAAATGAAAGAAAAGGAAGCAACAACAACAACAAACAATAGACAAGCAGACGACACCAATCCGGCAAAAGCCAGCAGGAAGGAGGCATCGACAAGCAGACAAGAGACACACGCAGAACGCAAACAATAACCAAGGGATAAAAAAAAAAGCAGACAAGGAACCGGCAAGAAACACACAAGACTCGTGCAGCAAAGGAGCAGGCAATAAGCAGGCAAGGAGCATGCCATAGAGAGGGGCAGGAGGGAGGAGGAGGGGGGGGAGGGGGTAAAGCAGGCAATAAGGAGGTAAGAAACAGGCAATAAAGGAGGCAGACATGAGGCAAGGAGCAGGCAATAAGCAGGCAAGGAGCAGGCCATAGAGAGGGGCAGGAGGGAGGAGGGGGGGGGGAGGGGGTAAAGCAGGCAATAAGGAGGTAAGAAACAGGCAATAAAGGAGGCAGACAGGAGGCCAGAAGCAGGCAATAAGCAGGCAACTGACACAGTGACCAGCCGGGAGCGCGACTCCCACAGCCTCACGCCAGGTGCTCTCAAAACTTAGACTATTGTGTTAAGGTAAAAAGTTCATCTAATTGCTGAAAACTTGTTAAGGATACGGCGGGCTACCCATGGTGTGTGCCGCCCCAGAGGGAGGGGGGGGGGTGGGGGTGAGGGATAGTTGAGGGGGGGTCGGGGTGGGGGGTGAGGGATTGTTGAGGGGGGGGGGTTAGAGGGAGGGGTGGTGGGGGGTGCAGGGGAGATATGGTTGAGGGGGGGAGTGAAAAGGGAGTGCTGAAGGAGAGATTGAGAGGAGGAGATTGTAGAGAGAGGGGGGGTGAGGAGGGAGGTGGAAGTGAGGTAGGATGACACGAGGGGGGGGGGGGAATGCTAGGAGAGGAAAGAGAATGGGAAGGGGAGCAGGATGGGAGAAAGAATAATAGAGGAAGGAGAAGTAGAAGGCAGGGGGGTAAAAAAACGATAGAAAGATTAAATAAAGAGATAAGTATGAAAGGTGAAAGAGAGAGAGAGAGAGAGAGAGAGAGAGAGAGAGAGAGAGAGAGAGAGAGAGAGAGAGAGAGAGAGAGAGAGAAGGGGGGGGGGTGGAAGGCCATTTTTGCTACAAGGTGAATGTTTTATTAAGCCCTACGGGGATGATCTCCAACTTAATCAAGAGCTGGAGTCGGAAGCAAGGAGACGGGGCGGGCGGGCGGGCGGCCACGGCAGGTTATTGCCTCAGGTTGTAATAAAACCTTGAGGTGGGGGGGGGGGGGGTGCTGTTGTTCCTCAGCCCTGGCCAGCCTTACTCCTTGCCGGCCCCTCCTTCCTTCCTCACCTGACCCACCGTCGCCTCGACCAGACCCACCGTCGCCTCGACCAGACCCCACCGTCGCCTCGACCAGACTCACCGTCGCCTCGACCAGACTCACCGTCGCCTCGACCAGACCCCACCGTCGCCTCGACCAGACTCACCGTCGCCTCGACCAGACCCCACCGTCGCCTCGACCAGACCCCACCGTCGCCTCGACCAGAATCCGCCGTCGCCTCGACCAGACCCCCCGTCGCCTCGACCAGACCCATCGTCGCCCCAGAAGGGCAAGACTTTTGGGCGTGTACCCTTACTCTGGAGTTCGTCAATCGTGGTGGAGATTTTGGATGCAGTCAACAGCCTGGCAGAACAGTTGCAGGGCTGGAGACTTGAGACCTCGAGCACGTCTTAAGAGTCTGCACTCAGCGCAGAAGACTCGTAAGACAAAGCCTCCGCTGCTGCGATCAGGCAGACATTCTGCCACAGTCAATATCCTTCACCTGGGATGGTAGACATACCTTGAGCTTCTCTAGCCTTTTGGGCTGCATGTTATCTCATTCAACTTTCTTAAGCATGAATTTTCTTCACAGTTTGCGCCTGTAAGACAGTGAGGTCTTGTGGGTTCGTGAATGTTAATACTGGGATACGTAAGTAACTGCTGATCAGCTAAAAATGTTGCTTTTTTTCCGTTTGGTTTGTATTGACTTTAACGCAATTGCTGTTTACTCACAGGATGAGTGAATCAGTAAATTTGTCACACTGGACAATACATCTGTAGTTTTTCCTCGCAGTTCATACCTTTCAGCTCTGGGACAAGTGTGGTTGCCTCTGAAGTTTTCTAGCTTTGTGTTTAACGGCTGGTGCCACATATTCCAGAATTAGTCCGACAGAAACGATATAGAAGATCCCGAGCGATCTTTGTTCAGAGTGCTTAAGGCAATAGTTCTTATATTAGCCAAGCTTGTGTATGCGGCCGCTGATCTTCTTTTGGTGTAGGTGTCTTCACCAGGTGTGACGTCACTGTGACGTCATAATTTGCATACACCGTGAGTACGAGCTCCCATGTTGACCCACGGTGGGGCGCGGCCACCCATCGTCCCCGTCCGCTTACTCATTTATGGCCGGCGTTGGTGGGAGGCCGCGTCCACGGCGGAAATGAAACCAGTGCGCCCACTGATGCTCCTTGTCTGGCCCTTCCTAGCCCTCCTTTGTGCCCGAGCCCTCCTCCTGACCCCTCTCCTCCTCCTGACCCCTCTCCTCCTCCTGACCCCTCTCCTCCTCCTGATCCTGTCATCTCCCCAATTCTTCCATCTCCTTAACCCTCTTTCTGGCCTGTCGCTGCATAATATATTTAAACAGTAAGGTTATATCTCACAAATATTAATATATAAACTCCCGCATTAAAGATATGTACATGTGTATGTAATATTAACACTTGTGTAACTAGCTTCACATGATAGTCACTTGCTTGGCTAAACGAACTGTGAGGTTCAGTTCCTGAGCCCATATATGTGCCTCTGTAACACTTTCCACCACCGTACACAGGATGGGTATGAGGTGCATAATAAAGAAATGAATGAATGAATGCATTAAATAACGAAAAATCAGATAAAAAGATAGACTTTATCCCTTAATCAAAGAACTTACAGAAACTCACCACATTATATTCCTATCAAAAACTATCACCTGCTATAATATGTCTCTCACTTGACTCACTAAAGGGGGAGGGGGTTAAAGAATCAAGCGGACAGCGCTCATGCAGTCAACCCGTTCTCGCAAATTCGTAAAGTCAATATTGAGTTATTAACTACGTGCATAGGTGATATACTAAACATAATAGATACCCTTAAAAAGATTCATAGAAAACACCGACCTTACCTAACCTTGTTAGTATCTTAAGATAAGCATCTTATTGCTTCGTAATTACAATTATTACTTAACCTGTACCTATTATAGGTTAGGTAATAATTGTAATTACGAAGCAATAAGATGCTTATCTTAACATACTAAGTAGGTTAGGTAAGGTCGGTGTTTTCTATGAATCTTTTTAAGGGTATCTATTATGTTAAGTATGTCACCTATGCACATATTTAATAAGTCAATATTGACTTATTAAATTTGCGAGAACGGGTTGCATGCAGTACACCAGCAAAATTTCCTCAGGTGCCATTATTGGCACGTGTGCCATTGGTTTGCCACTCATGTTATAGAGCTAATACAGGAGAAGAGGGAAGGAGTGGGAGAAGCTGAGTCTTAAACAACTGCAGATTCTGTTGCTTTACTTGAAACTTGGCGACAAGTTAATTCACAATGAACTTCCGGGTCCGGTGTGTTTTATTTGTAACACAAACGGTAGGGCTGGTCCGACCCTTTGAGTACAGCCTCCTTGTGTAGCACTTAGCACTCTTCTGGCGAGAGGCTGACCAATTAAGGGATGAAAATCAGCCCTTAATTGTGCCCAAATTGTTCAACTCTATTAAATGCAGTTATGAGCACGGTAAACTGAGAAAGAAGGCCAGAATGAAATGAACAGACTGTGAGGGTGACAACTAGAGGTCCAAGGTAGGAAAAGTGACCTTGGAGTTAGTCACAAACTCTTGCAACATACTTGCAGAATAACGTCATCAACGGTGTAACGATTGTAAACAATCCTTCAGAATACTATACACGGCCTAGTATGCGGCACTGGCATGGAACCCACACTTATCGAAAGAGAGAGACAAGGTGATAGTTCCAGATATTTGATGCAATGTTGATAGATGAAACAGGAGACCTGACCTACGACCTTTTGCCTTCAAGCACTGTAGCTTCTCGTAATCTTGTGGAATATTCCCAGGGGGGTAATATTCCCCCATGGGTATATACATATATATTCAAATGTAGATTCAAATGTAGGGAGCCGGTCGGCCGAGCGGTCAGCACACTGGACTTGTGATCCTGGGTTCGATCCCAGGCGTCGGCGAGAAACAATGGGCAAAGTTTCTTTCACCCTATGCCCCTAGGTACCTGGGTGTTAGTCAGCTGTCACGGGCTGCTTCCTGGGGCTGAAGGCCTGGTCGAGGACCGGGCCGCGGGGACACTAAAAAAGGCCCGAAATCATCTCAAGATAACCTCAGTAGAGCCCAAAGCCTTGAGAAAAGGGGAGGAGTCTACTGAAACTTACAAGATGGAGCCCGAGCACTCGAGCTCAACTCCCACAAGCAAAGACAGGCGAGTACATTTGAGTTCAGTTTCCACCACCACTGTTATTAACTGTTCTATTCAGCCATAACAACCCCCCCCCACCCATTACCGGCGATAAGACCAACTATTAAGTTTTTAATCTCAAACTATTTCTCAGAGGGTTGGGCACCAGTCAAGAGTCTCCTGAAACGTTAATGATCTCGGGGGGGGGGGGGGGGTATTTGGTTCAGTCTTGGAGGAATTGTTATTTGTTCTTCAACTAATAATTGAGGCTGTGTTCATCTTCCGGGGATGGTTGAGTTTGTGTTCTTCATCTCTGGGAAATTATCGAGGTTGTGTTCTTCATCTCTGGGAATATTGTTGTTCATCTCTGAAGGAATTAGTTTTATTTTCGTTAAAAAAGAACAGTTGGAAATTATGGATATGTATTGAGAATGTATTATCTCTGGTAGGAGAGTGTTCCGCGTATCTCAAGTGTGGTGTGTTTATAACACACACAAATCAAATCAAATCAAATCAAATGTTTATTCAGGTAAAGTACACACATACAAGGTGAGATACAAACATTAATGGATTTACAGATAGAGCTAGTACACACAATGCCTAAAGCCACTATTACGCAAAGCGTTTCAGGTAGGAACACACTAAGACTTGGTAACCGTGGGCACTGGACCTTAGTATTTCTAGCATCTGATTCTAATGCTGTCAGTTATCGTATCTATGCCCTGTAACCTGCTTTCCGTGTGTGTGTGTACTTACCTAATTGTTCTTGCGGGGGTTGAGCTCTGGCTCTTTGGTCCCGCCTCTTCAACAGGTGTTACAGGTTCCTGAGCCTATTGGGCTCTTATCATATCTACACTTAAAGCTGTGTATGGAGTCAGCCTCCACCACATCACTTCCTAGTGCATTCCATTTGTCTACTACTCTGACACTAAAAAAATCTTTCTAATATCTCTGTGGCTCATTTGGGCACTCAGTTTCCACCTGTGTCCCCTAGTGTGTGTGCCCCTTGTGTTAGTGTATGCGTGCGTGCGTGCATGCATGCTCAGGAACCTGATGTATAGGTATACACCTAGCTACTTGTTATGGTAGCTATACATATGGTGAGCCATAGTGAAGCCAAAGAATGAAAGCCACACACCAACGAACACATAACGTAGTGTATAAAATAATAGTTTCCTGGGCCCAGGCCGGGCTCGGGGGAGTAGAAAAACCTGACTCCTTCTCCAGGTATACAGAACATATATTTACATGTCAAGGGTATATGAACCCCGGGGTGGACGTATAGTTGACGATGTAGACTGCTTGGGAAAGCCAAAATCCGAACACAGAGGATTATTATGTGATAATGTGTATATACATACATGTATATACATTTATAATATCTACTGACCTCGTGAAGCACCATGGTACACCCGAGTAGAATCACCAGAATTACTCACAACAATCTATAACTAATAGCCATTAACCTCCAAACAGTAATAAGGTAACAGTCGTAAAATCATTACCAAAAACGAATTAAAAAACACTTTACCAATAGTCTTTAGAATCTACAATTTATGAATACGGGTAGAATGTCCATAAATAACTAATGAGAAAGAGAGAATGAGAGAGAGAGAGAGAGAATCTCTAGTGATTGTCATGTTGAATCTCCAGTGGTGATAAAGTAGCATATTCAGTCTTAGGCAGTGAGTAGTTGTGTATAATCTCCAATAGCCACGCAAACCCCGACGATAGCTCCCTCGTGATTTTTGCCCTACGTTAACTCGTCAACCATAGCCTGAAGGTAGTGAGTGATCCCTTACCAAACAACCCTCCCCCCTCCCCCCCACTTAAATTGAAATTGAAATAAGTTTATTGAGGTAAAATACACACAAAGGGATGAGGTAGCTCAAGCTATTCTCACCCCGTTCCCCCACTGAAAAAACAAATATCCAACATGTGTCTGGAAAGGTAGGGGGGAGGGGGAGGGAAGAGTAGGTGTGAGTGAGGAAGAGAGAATGGGAGGGGGAGGAGGAGGGGGTGGGGGGGGGGGAAGTCTCAACAAATCTCCAATAATTTTGAAGAACGAGGGGAAGGTAAAGTTAAATCCCCTCTAACTCGGGTGGCATTGAGAAAATTGAGGGCAGAATACTCTCGCAAATTCTAAACGAGAAAGTAATTCCTTGGTCGTTAACCGGTTGGGGACGGGGGGCGTGGCCGATGGGAGGGATGTGATGAGAGAGAGAGAGAGAGAGAGAGAGACACACAGACAGAGAGACAGACAGACAGACAGACAGACACAGACAGACACAGACAGACACAGACAGACACAGACACAGACAGACACAGACAGACACAGACAGACACAGACAGACACAGACAGACACAGACAGACAGACACAGACAGACAGACACAGACAGACAGACAGAGACAGACAGACAGAGACAGACAGACAGAGACAGACAGACAGAGACAGACAGACAGAGACAGACAGACAGAGACAGACAGACAGAGACAGACAGACAGAGACAGACAGACAGACAGACAGACAGACAGACAGACAGACAGACAGACAGACAGACAGACAGACAGACAGACAGACAGAGAATAGATAATTCAGGATGAAGAGTGCGGGGATGGGGTAAGGGAATGATTGGAAATGATAAGAAAAGGCAATTGGCTTGAGGTGAGAAAGGAGGGGTGTTAAGAGATGATTGGAATAGCCATATGGGGAAGGATAGACAAGAAAACGAGAATAGGAGGAATGGGTAAAAGGAAGACGTATAGGCAGTAAGGAGATAAAAGCGGAGGATATTTAGAGAGGAACATAAAACGATATCGCGGATGCTAATGGGGGGATATTAAGGGGTAGTGGATTTAGGTAAGGAGGGGTGGAGGAGGGAGTTAATTTAGGTAAGAGGAATGGGATTTGTGTAAGATGGAGGGAACGTCTGTGATATAATATCCACGTACTATTGTAAACTCTCCTCCTCCTCCTCCTCCTCCTTGCCCAATCGTCTCGGATGTCTTAAAACTTAGAAAGCTAAAAAGAAAGGTAAATAGCTTTCACAAGTTGCTGCTTTGGGAGGGGCAGAGACCTGAGGGGGTAAGGGGCAGCTACAACCCACCCCTCCCCCCCTCTCTTAGGCTACCTCACAAGGAAAGGGAGGAAAGGGAGGTTGGTAAATCAGGATGATTTCCCGGTTGTAATTATTTTTACCATGTCGTAACTCAGTCGATTAAGGCAGCGTCTGGGATCCTCCCGGACGTAGGTTCGAACCCTCGTCACGGCCCATGTGGATTTGTTCATCGGAGGAGAGAGAGGAGAATGGAAGGGCCATTAAAAGAGGAGGATATGAGGTGCTAGAAACATAAGTAGAGGAGAAAATGAGGTGATAAATGACAGAATAAATGAGAAATGAGTAGGAAATGAGAGAATGAAAAAATGAGAAATGAGTGTGTAAGAAATTAAATAATGGGAAAGTGAGAAATGAGAGAATGAGTGGCAATGTTGTGTGAGTCCGTGGTTGTCTAAAAGAGGGGAAGAGAGACTTGGAATGGGGTGTAGGGTTAATTGGCTGTTTAAGGAAAGGAAGAGGAGGGAGGGGAAGAGGGGGAGAGGGAAACATCAAGATGAAGATGTGATAAGAGTCGCTGTGATTACCTTGGGGATGGACCATTACCCTGACGGAAAGGGAAGAAAAAGGAATTTGAGGAGAGAGAGAATAGGGAGGAACGGGACAAACTAATATGCTGGGGTATACCAATCTATGTAGGGGGGGGGGGGGGTAGGTAAACCTGGGGGAGGGTTGTAGAAGGTAGGAATGAGGAGGCAAGTGTACCAGGTGAGGGGGTAGAAGCTAGGAAAATGGGGGGAAAAGTGAGGGAAAGTCGGAGAGAGTGAGGAAAAACGGAGGGAGTGAGCAGAGAGAGGGAGAGGGGGAGAGAGAGAGAGAGAGCAGAGGGAGGGAGAGAGAGAGAGAGCAGAGGGAGAGAGAGAGAGAGAGCAGAGGGAGAGAGTAAAGAGGAAGGGAGGGAGGGAGCAGAGGGAGAGTGAGGGGACAGGAGTGCCTGGGGTCAGGTTGTTATTTGCTAGTTTATGGCTCTGAAAGGAACGATTACTGCGTTTTATTCGTCTTTAATTTAGTTTTCGCATAAGCGGTGAGCCGCGAATGGTCCGTATAGGGTGTAGCCTGCTGGTGTAGGGTGTAGCCTGCTGGTGTAGGGTGTAGCCTGCTGGTGTAGGGTGTAGCCTGCTGGTGTAGGGTGTAGCCTGCCGGTGTAGGGTGTAGCCTGCTGGTGTAGGGTGTAGCCTGCTGGTGTGGGGTGTAGCCTGCTGGTGTAGGGTGTAGCCTGCTGGTGTAGGGTGTAGCCTGCTGGTGTAGGGTGTAGCCTGCCGGTGTAGGGTGTAGCCTGCTGGTGTAGGGTGTAGCCTGCTGGTGTAGGGTGTAGCCTGCTGGTGTAGGGTGTAGCCTCCTGGTGTAGGGTGTAGCCTGCTGGTGTAGGGTGTAGCCTGCCGGTGTAGGGTGTAGCCTGCTGGTGTAGGGTGTAGCCTGCTGGTGTAGGGTGTAGCCTGCTGGTGTAGGGTGTAGCCTGCTGGTGTAGGGTGTAGCCTGCTGGTGTAGGGTGTAGCCTGCTGGTGTAGGGTGTAGCCTGCCGGTGTAGGGTGTAGCCTGCTGGTGTAGGGTGTAGCCTGGTGGTGTAGGGTGTAGCCTGCTGGTGTAGGGTGCAGCCTGCTGGTGTAGGGTGTAGCCTGCTGGTGTAGGGTGTAGCCTGCTGGTGTAGGGTGTAGCCTGCTGGTGTAGGGTGTAGCCTCCTGGTGTAGGGTGTAGCCTGCTGGTGTAGGGTGTAGCCTGCTGGTGTAGGGTGTAGCCTGCTGGTGTAGGGTGTAGCCTGCTGGTGTAGGGTGTAGCCTGCTGGTGTAGGGTGTAGCCTGCTGGTGTAGGGTGTAGCCTGCTGGTGTAGGGTGTAGCCTGCTGGTGT
>NC_091170.1:39153339-39165839 GCF_040958095.1 Procambarus clarkii | reverse complement strand
TGAAATATTAATGTGTGGGCTCTGACCTCTTATAAAGGTCAGAGCTCTTGTTTGAGCCCTGACCAGCAGGGCTCAAACAAGCCCTGCTGGTCTAGCTGGCCCGCCAACATAAGTTGATAGTGATTCTGGCCTTGATTGTGATGCTGGTGTTGATTGTGAGGTTAGTGATGTGACTCTTTGCACCATGGTAAGGGAGCACAGGTTGAGGGACTGGTTCTAAATTTTACAAAAATCGAAAGTTCACACGATATATACAAGTCATTATCAATAACAAGATTCAAACATTCAAATACAATCAAAATATAGAAAAGATAGTGGCTTAAGTTTTTTTAATGTTATAGTACCTATGTAAGGCATTTTATAATGAATATCTTAAGATGCTTCGTATTTTAACAGAGTAAAAAAAAAATAACATTTAAAAATTCCTTTAAAATTCTATAACATTTTTGCTTGGGAAAGCATTAGATCAAAAGCTATCTTTACAATATCAACATTCAATCAGAACAAAGACTAAATCTTAATAGAAAAAAAAGAAAGACTTAATAAAAAAAAATACAGTTTTAACTATTTAAGTTAGTGGAAAAAGCGCTTTAATGATGTAAAACCCAATCCAACGAATGTTGGTTTACTATCACCTGAATAGGTAAACTGACCAACAATACCGAATCAAGAAAATTACCGAATTATTTTAATTACCTTAATTTGAATTACCTTAATTACCGAATCAAGAAAAGCTATTTTGGTTGCCCTCAATTTAAAGCAAAAATCTCATGTTAAAATGTTTATCATTGAAGTAAGAGACAAACACATCCACATATGTGTTTGAGAATGTTAAAATGAGTTAAAATGAGAGAGACATCGTTTTCATATAGTCTATAACTGCCTATTCCACACCTCAAACCAATCACTTGGGCTGGATGGTAGAGCGATGGTCTCGCTTCGTGCAGGTCAGCGTTCAATCCCCGACCGTCTTAATGGTTGGGCACCATTCCTTTCCCGCCATCCTATCCCAAATCCTTATATCCTGAGCCCTTCCAAATGCTATATAGTCTTAATGGCTTGACGCTTTTTCCCTGATATTTCCCTCCCCCTTCCCTCAAAACCACACAGGAACTGAAGCAACTGAAGGCCAAGAACTCTACCCATTGCCACCTGTCTATTTGAGAGAGTTAACTGTCAGTTGGAACACAAAACGGGGGCCAGATTCACGAAGCAGTTACGCAAGTACTAACGATCGCGTGCATCTTTCCTCAATCTTTGACGGCTTTGCTTATATTTATTAAACAGTTTACAAGCATGAAAACTTCCCAATCAACGGTTATTGTTATGAACAGCCTCCTTGTGCTTCGGAGCTCATTAACTGCTTAATAATTGTAAAAAAAAACGCCAAAGATTGAGGAAAGATGTACACGTTCGTAAGTGCTTGCGTAACTGCTTCGTGAATCTGGCTCCTGAACTACAGTTTCAATCTCTTAACAGTTAACCAAGATATTGAAACCAACATTACAAGGTTCCTCTTAAGTTAAAATTGTTTACAAGCAACTGCAAAGTTTCTCTATAAGTGAGGCATTTGTAAACAATGATTCAGCATCCTCATTGGTCATAACTGCAGACTTCTCACACAACTCACTACATTTTGGGTACAATTTGTCGCGCCTTTTTTATTATTAGGAATCAGTGTATTGTTGACATATATTTCTTAGAGGCATTGGTGCTTTTAACTCGCGTCTCGCGTGTGTGCATCTTCGTGTGTGTGTGTGTGTGTGTGTGTGTGTGTGTGTGTGTGTGTGTGTGTGTGTGTGTGTGTGTGTGTGCTTGCATTGGTCGTTTCATGAATTATATTACCAGGTATGAGTTTATGTGCGCTTGGTGCCTCATTCTGCCCGCAGTTATGAACTCTCTAGCTTCCACGTAACTGCCGCCTGCTTGTCTGCTGTCTCTGCTTGTCTGCTGTCTCTGCGTGTCTGCTGCTGTCTCTGCGTGTCTGCTGCTGTCTCTGCGTGTCTGCTGCTGTCTCTGCGTGTCTGCTGCTGTCTCTGCGTGTCTGCTGTCTCTGCTTGTCTGCTGTCTCTGCGTGTCTGCTGTCTCTGCTTGTCTGCTGTCTCTGCTTGTCTGCTGTCTCTGCGTGTCTGCTGTCTCTGCTTGTCTGCTGTCTCTGCGTGTCTGCTGTCTCTGCTTGTCTGCTGTCTCTGCGTGTCTGCTGTCTCTGCTTGTCTGCTGTCTCTGCTTGTCTGCTGTCTCTGCGTGTCTGCTGTCTCTGCTCGTCTGCTGTCTCTGCGTGTCTGCTGTCTCTGCTTATCTGGTGTACGAGCATTTTACGCCCCCTCTGCTTGTACTCCTGTCGTGCGCACTTTTATTAGTTCGCCACACGATTTGGCTCACTTCATATCTGCTTTCATGGGACTTCTGCCACTTGGTAATGGGTGCGCATGACGCCTTGTGCGAAACGAACCGAGAGAAACGAGCAGGTCTACCTGTGGGGGGTGTCTTTAAGCCCGGGAGTCTGTACGTTTAATCCCTTCCTGCCCTGCTGGTCTGTTTAGTTCCCTTATATCATTGTGTTCTTAGCAGCCCTTCTCTTATGCGATGGGGCCCGTGGCTTCCAGAGTCAATTTCTCATAGCAAGCTCTCTCTCTCTCTCTCTCTCTCTCTCTCTCTCTCTCTCTCTCTCTCTCTCTCTCTCTCTCTCTCTCTCTCTCTCTCTCTCTCTCTCTCTCTCTGGTGCTTTTTTTTATCCTATTTCTCTATTCTCACCGTTTTTCCAACTCTTCCTCCCTCCCCCTGTGCACTGGGGCCGCCCTTCATGAAGGGGTCCACTTGAGAGAGTGGTGGAGTGTTGACGTGAGAGAGGGGGGGAGGGGGATACAGTCTCCTCTGAGAGCAATATTCTTCCATCGACTGTCACCAATGCCACACTCTTCTCTCCTCCAGGCACAGGTGCCAGGAGAGAGAGAGAGAGAGAGAGAGAGAGGGCTGGGGAGATGGGAAATTGAGGAGATTGAAGGATAAATATAGAGTTTATAGGAAACTTACAAAGAAAGAAGATCAGCTTCTAAGATAAACATCTTTATATCGATTTGACCAACTTTTCTCAAGGAGGTAAAGGAGACGACGGTGGGGGGGGGGGGGGGGGTTTGAAACGTTCATTTTATTTTTATGGTTCAGCTTGGCCGTATCTGAGGGTTTTGTAAGCAGCAGCTTTGGCTTTTATGTAATTCTCTCCGCAAGTTGATTGGTCTGACTATGTGTGCATTTATTTTAGGTGCTCAAACTGAAGGGAATATTGGTATCTGCGTCTTGAATGTATACGCATATGTAATTGTTAGGAATGTGTACGACACACACACACACACACACACACACACACACACACACACACACACACACACATACACTTCAAACAGTGGCAGATATCATTCTTAACGTGAGTCACGATCCTAGTCATCACTGATTTCACCCACCCAGAAATTTAATGGGAGACAAGATATCTCTGTAGAAATTGAGAGTTTTAGAGCACTAAATTAGCTGATTTTAATGCTGACTTAGAGAACAGCTTCCCGAATAACATAACAGAAGGGGGTCAGACAGATATATATATGTGTGGGTGGAGTACAAATAAGAACCGTCTCGCGTGGACTAAAAATATATCTTCTGAAGTTTCACCATTTTTTTTATCTTGTGAAATATATTTTGTTGTTGTTGCAACATGTCAAAGAGGTCTCACGGTTCAGGAGAGGTGTCGCTCCTTCAAGGAAGGACCTTATCTTCACCCAGGATAAGACACACGTGGAGAAGATAGATCATGAAGACCCATCAGGTGTCGGCAACAGCTGCCTGCCCACATTTTAGTTAATGGAAGACTTGAAAGCTACGAAGGAAGAGAGAACCAGAAAGAACATGATGAGGCTGTATGAAAGGGAGACTAAGAAATAATTAGGGTTTACTTAAAAATACAAAATTAAATGAAATTAAGGTAAAATAGTGCATGATGGAATAGATGACACGAGAAGGATTAAAGGCAGTAGGGAAATAATTTTCCATAATAAAGGAACAGGGAACCAATGGTTCAGAAGGCAGTGCAGGGAAGCCAAAGTCATAAGTAGGAAAAACATTAACAAAAACTAGAAAAGCAGGATAGATCAGCAGAGGTACAAGTGCAGCCAAGACCAGTAACAGTGAAGCAGTATGAGAACGACATGGCCTATAAAGACCAACATTGTGACAAAGACCAACATTGTGACAAAATAATGTAAGGCAGAAAATAATAATCCAACAGTGAATCTTACCAAGTGACTTGGAGAGTTAAGATCTAATGATGGAGAAAATGTGCGGAGTTAAAAGAAAGGTTCAAAAAAAGGTCTGAAATTGGAATTGGAATAGTTACCTGATTTAGGAAGATAGGCTTCTCCCGAGAGCCCAAGACCCGAACTGAGTAAAAGATAAAGGTGACAAAGGAAGCGGTAAAGAATCAGCGGCAGAGACTGGACGAAACAAAGGCTGTGGGACGTGACAGGTTATCACCCTGGCTCCTAAAGAAGTTACTGAAATACTGTGCAAGCCACTTGAAATAACCTCCAATATTCCACTAGAGACGAGTGGTTACAAATAGCATGAAGGAATCACGCCATACCAATATATATACAAGTAACAAAGCAGACAGGACCCACTAAACTACAGACCCGTGTCCTTAACAAGCATACCATACATAGTTAATAATGACATAACTAATAGAACACATCAAGGTACCAATACAGGTTCAGGAAAAGAGAAAACGTGACTGACAAACCTATTGGAATTCTATGATAGAATGACAGAGATCAGACAGAAATGGGAGGGTGGGCAGACTGCACATTATTTGATGGTCAGAAAGTATGCGACACCATCCCGCGTGAGAGATCCTGTACAACCTAGACAACCAGACCACAGTGACTGGCAGAGAACTTAATTGTGATATGAAACTGAAAGTAGAGTATAAGAATGAAATAATATCATAATGGAATAATATAAGGGGGAAATATTTAGAATGGAATAATATCATAAGTGGAGTCCCACAAGAGTCTAGCGTTAGAATAATGTCTAGTATTAGTGCTGGAACTAATGTTGCTGTTTCTAGCATTTACCTGATATGTTGAGACTTTTTGTGTCCTAATTTGCTGGTGATGCAAAGCTGAACGGGAAACTCAGGACTTCACTGGGGCTCTTGGAAGACTTGTGTAAGTTGCAAACATATTTGGACAACTGCATACTGGATTTCAATCCAAATAAGTTCACAGTAATTAGAATGAGATGAGGAGTATGGAGGTCACGGGAACAATCTCTGGAGACATACATCAATGGGAATGTGTACGAACGAACGAACACACACACACACACACACACACACACACACACACACACACACACACACACACACACACACACACACACACACACACAGAGTTAATTAATATTAATTAAACATTAATAACATTTTCTAACTTGGCGAATATCAGGACAGCCTTCAGGAACCTTCCCCCAGGCATGGATGAGTTCAGGCACCTTTATTCAGCGTGCGTCCGACCAGAGTATGCAGGACCCACTTGGAGCCTCCAACTCAAAAAGCACAAAACAAATATTGAGAAAGTGCAGAGGTTTGCACGAGCTTGATCCCGGAATTGAAGGGTTTAACTTAATTGTTTTTCCCTCGGTCAATTCTGTTACCTATACTTCTCATTTCGTCTATTGTTGTTATGACACAAAGTGGTGTGGATGAATAGGAATTTTTTTTTATGTTGAACATTCGTTCATGGAGAGAATTCGTTGGGATGAGCAACATGGATGTGAGGAAACATTTCTTCAGTGTAAAGGCATTAAGCAAGTGGGGAAAAAAACAAGAAGCTGAAATAGCATAGGAGACTGTTATACATGGTTTTTGAAAATAGGTATAAGAACAAGCGTTGCTATTCATTAGATTAGACGACTAAGAGTAAGAGCTTGGGGTACGATTATGCAAACTCTTAAATTGGGTAATCGTAGTTTCCTCGTGTATTCTAAAACTTCATTACTACTACTACACTCCTTCCTTTGTAATAGAGTAACAACCTCACGAGAGTGAAGAGTATCAGCCCAGAACTCCTTCAGGCGTCGAGAGCGTCCTTCCTGCCTTAACAACCCGGCGCTAACTTACAACTTCACTTCTTGTCCCAACTTCTTCTATAACAGTGAGGTCTTGCACGTCTGACACCCATGACTGCTGGCGGTAAAATAAAGCGCCTTGTCCACAGGGACCAATCCTAGACCGCCTTGGGGGTGGGGGAAACTTTGCACCCTCCCGATTGGCTAAAAGTGCTTATTTCTGATATCGTGGCCAATCAAATGCTGTCACGCCATCACACTATGGAAAGGAACTATCAGGAGAAAACGCCAAGTCATTACGACTATATTGTACATGGAAGGAATCAGGATAAGGATTTGGGATGAGATTGGAACCCAACCACTTGGACGGTCGGGGATTGAACGCCGACCTGCATGAAGCGAGACCGTCGTTCAGCCTAAGTGGTTGGACGCGCCATCTCTCAATGGTGTTCAGAGTCGTCAGTTTCTTAAAGTGTAGATATCACTCAACAACTGTTTGTAGAAACTCTTTGATGTAGATGTTGCTCAACAGCTGTTCTATAAATTGCGTTCTTCAGCTGTTCTAACGATGGCGCAGTTACCGCACCGCATTCCAGTCAGATATGTCAGTAGTTACTGGTGCTTGGTCCCGCAAGAATAGACTGTACTTCCTGGGTCATCCCCTGTCTGTTGGGGGATGGCTGCTGTTGCTGCTGCTGTTCCTGCTGCTGCTGCTCCTGCTGTTGCTGCTGTTGCTGCTGCTCCTGCTGCTGTTGCTGCTGCTACTGCTCCTGCTCCCACTGGTGCTGCTCCTGCTCCCACTGCTGCTGCTCCTCCTGCTGCTGCTCCTGCTGCTGCTGCTACTCCTCCTGCTGCTGCTGCTGCTGCTCCTCCTCCTGCTGCTGCTCCTCCTGCTGCTGTTCCTCCTGCTGCTGCTGCTCCTCCTGCTGCTGCTCCTCCTCCTGCTGCTGCTGCTCCTCCTGCTGCTGCTCCTCCTGCTGCTGCTGCTCCTCCTGCTGCTGCTGCTGCTCCTGCTGCTGCTGCTGCTCCTGCTGCTGCTGCTGCTCCTGCTGCTGCTCCTGCTGCTGCTGCTGCTCCTCCTCCTGCTGCTGCTGCTGCTCCTCCTCCTCCTCCTCCTCCTGCTGCTGCTCCTCCTCCTCCTCCTCCTCCTGCTGCTGCTGCTGCTCCTCCCACTGCTGCTCCTCCTGCTGCTGCTACTCGTCCTGCTGCTGCTACTCCTCCTGCTGCTGCTGCTCCTCCTGCTGCTGCTGCTCCTCTGCTGCTGCTGCTGCTCCTCCTGCTGCTGCTCCTGCTGCTGCTCCTCCTCCTGCTGCTGCTCCTCCTGCTGCTGCTGCTGCTGCTACTCCTGCTGCTACTACTGCTGCTGCTCCTCCTGCTGCTGCTGCTCCTCCTGCTGCTGCTGCTCCTCCTGCTGCTGCTGCTGCTACTCCTGCTGCTGCTGCTGCTACTGCTACTGCTGCTGCTGCTGCTGCTGCTCCTGCTGCTGCTGCTGCTCCTGCTGCTGCTCCTCCTGCTGCTGCTGCTGCTACTCCTCCTGCTGCTGCTACTCCTCCTGCTGCTGCTACTCCTCCTGCTGCTGCTACTCCTCCTGCTGCTGCTCCTCCTCCTGCTGCTGCTCCTCCTCCTGCTGCTGCTGCTCCTCCTCCTGCTGCTGCTGCTCCTCCTGCTGCTGCTGCTCCTGCTGCTGCTGCTCCTCCTATTGCTGCTCCTCCTGCTGCTGATGCTCCTCTTATTGCTGCTGCTCCTGCTGCTGCTGCTCCTCCTCCTGCTGCTGCTACTCCTGCTGCTGCTGCTCCTCCTATTGCTGCTGCTCCTGCTGCTGCTCCTGCTGCTGCTACTCCTGCTGCTGCTGCTGCTCTTCCTATTGCTGCTGCTCCTGCTGCTGCTGCTGCTCCTCCTGCTGCTGCTGCTCCTCCTATTGCTGCTGCTGCTGCTGCTGCTCCTGCTGCTGCTACTCCTCCTGCTGCTGCTGCTCCTCCTATTACTGCTGCTCCTGCTGCTGCTGCTCCTCCTGCTGCTACTCCTCCTGCTGCTGCTGCTCCTCCTATTACTGCTGCTCCTGCTGCTGCTGCTGCTATTCCTGCTGCTGCCCCCTCCCACTTAGGCAGCACGTGACTGTCAGTCGCTATAGAACCCTTCGTCAGAGACTACTGCACGTCGAGCTCACACCTCCCCTCCCCGTCCTCTCCACCGTTCACAACGTCACTAAACTGATGTACTAAATTGCCAGAAGCTAACAGAGGACCCAGGAATAGAAGACGAGACATCACGTCAATTTTGCGAGCCGCTGTGATATAGAGTACATGAGTTTTGGCCATATGGGATTTATTTATACGTAAAAATGCGAGGTACTTTTCGAGAGGACGGACTGTTCACCAGCCGATTCTTAAGACCCTCCAAAAATAGTACTTACAGCCACTATTTGGTTAGACCTACTAACCAGGCTGTTCGACCCAATAAATTTTGTAATTATTCAATTGGCGTAAATGGCATAATAAATAATTGGAAAGTTAAAGAACCTGAACTGATGTAACCTAATCTGGTCAAGCAGTTCTAAGCCTAATATTCCCTATATTAGGACAAATGTAGTACATGTGTGTGTTATAATAGGCCTAGGAATGTGTTAAGCTTGGTTGTAGGGTCAAAAATATTTAAGGCCCTCTTCAAACCGTGAACGTTGCTTGCTGCAACAGTCCGTTTTTGTACGTTCAGTCAAATAGGTGGTTAAAATACATTTTAGGAGGATGGGTTTCCTAGTGATTTTGAACTAAGTGGAATTAAGCACAAAGGTACAAAAGCTTTGTTATTCCACACAAATTTATAAGCAAAAGCTAAATGTAACAATTATTATAATTGATCTTTATTATGATTACTTGGACAATAACAACTGGCGCCAGTTTAGTGACATGTGGTTCAAGTTGGTCCTCTGCCAGGTCAGGTCAGGCTAGGTCAGGTCAGGTCAGGCCATGTCAGGTAAGGTCAGGCCAGGTAAGATCAGGACAGGCCAGGTAAGGTCAGGCCAGGTAAGATCAGGACAGGCCAGGGGTTAGGTCAGGCCAGGTTAGGTCAGGCCAGGTTAGGTCAGGCCAGGTTAGGTCAGGCCAGGTTAGGTCAGGCCAGGTCAGGTTAGGGCATGTTAGGTCAGGCCAGGTCAGGTTGATGAGTGAGATGCGTGATGTAACTAATCACCTCCGTAATACCGACTTAAAAGGAGAAGAGTGAGAATAACTGGCATTGTTGTTGTGTTTCTAATGCTCTATATCACCATCTCTTGTGAATAGTTTATTGTAGAAAGGTGTAGGTAGATTAGTGTTGGGTGGTGTAGATGTGGGTAGATTGGTGGAGGCAATGTGTGGACGTTGATAGATTAGAATAGGGAGATGTGGACATGAGTAGATTAGTGTGTGGAGGTGTGGACGTAAGTAGATTAGTGTGGGGAGGTGTGGGAATTGTTGGTTTAGTGAGGAGAGATGAGGGAATGGGGTGGTAAGTGTGGAGAGCGAGGGAGAGAGAACCGGGCAGTGAGGTGGGGGAGAGATAATTGGGAGGGACATTCAATTTGTTACCAATACCTCTGGTGTATTGCTCTGATTGTCTCCCTCTCCAGGCCAGCTGCGACGACGACACAAGAATAGGCAGGCAGGCAGGCACTCCCACTCACACGCACACAGAGAGAGAGAGAGAGAGAGAGAGAGAGAGAGAGAGAGAGAGAGGGGGGGGAGAGGGGGGAGTGAGGGAGGGAGAGAGAGAGAGAGCGGCAGAGGCAGGCAGGCAGGCAGGCAGGCAGGCAGGCAGGCAGGCAGGCAGGCAGGCAGGTAGACAGACAGGCAGGTAGGTGTGCATTCACGCGTGTTACAATACGTAACAGAAGAGGTACACATAACCATAATAACATCGGCAGCACATGGAAACCTGACGAACATTAGAACGGCATTAAACAAACTAAAATCCATACCACTTATATCAGACCAATCCTGGAATGTGCAGCACCCACCTGGAAGCATAAAACTACAATTGACAAGTACATAGGTTCTCAACAAGATTACCGCCAGAACTAAGATGGTTAGTCCACTAGAGAGGGAAAGAAACATAATATGATCACAACATACAAGATACTGAAAGGAATAGACAACATAGACAAGGACAGTCACTTTAAAATTGAGAGAAAGCCGGACAAGAAGCTGGGAACGCAAAGTAAATGAATAAATGATTGTAAGGAAATATTCGTACCCTGAACTGTTGGGTAACAAGTGGAAGGAAGGAAGGAAGGAAGGAAGGAAGGAAGGAAGGACTGAAGGGACTGAAGGAAGGAAGGAACTGAAGGAAGTTGTGGAACCCACCTCCATCGGCAATTTTAGACCTACGATTTCCACTTTCTCACACACCAACCCACCAGGCTCCGTCGACCACTCTCACCCCTCACCCCGGCCTCTGAAGCGTTCACAACGTCACTAAAATGATGTACTAAATTGGCCGAACCTAATCTAACCGCGAGGACCCACGAATAGAAAACGGGACATCACCTCAATTTTGGGGGAGCCGCTGTGATTTTTAGGACGTTAGTTGTTTGGCCTTAGAGGACTTATACGTCAAAATTCGACCGCACTCGGTCGAGTGCTGCCACCAGTGCACCGTTACCTTAAAGTCCAGTTGGTGTTTTGTCCAGTTTAGCCAAGTACCTGGGGCCAGATTTACGAAAGCACTTACGCAAGCACTTACGAACGTGTACATCTTTCCTCAATCTTTGACGGCTTTGGTTACACTTATTAAACAGTTTACAAGCATGAAAACGTCCCATTCAACTGTTGTTATAGTTATAAACAGCCTCCTGGTGCTTCGGAGCTCATTAACTGTTTAATAATTGGAAACAAAGCCGCGAAAGATTGAGAAAAGATGTACAGGTTCGTAAGTGCTTGCGTAAGTGCTTTCGTGAATCTGGCCCCTGGAGTGTGATCTCCTAGCTCCTCGACCCAGAAGGTAGAGTGTGACCCCCAGATAGTGAACACGGAGAGCGTTTCTTCCTTAATTCGTTTACCGTCATCTGAAAAGCGGGTTATTTAAGGGCCGTTTCAGCACACCAAAATTTAATTACAGGGTTCGGGTGCCGCCGTCGGAGAACCTTCAGGTTTCTTCATTTTGCTGCTGGCGAAGACGGGGAGACCCACGCCAGGTGTGGGAGTCTGGTGTGTGGTGGGGTGGACGCTCCTCACACAGTCACATGTGCGTCCGCTCTTCCTGGATCCTCACCCTCCCCCCGCCCCCCCCCCCACTTGTACATCATACTTTATCTCCTCACCTTAGCAGGCAGGTGGGGATGTTGGCTGGGAAGCTTAGTTTACCTCCTCATATGGTGTCCTACCCGTTCTCGCACTTGCTTATAGTCAATATTGGCTTATTTAATAAGTGCATATGTGACATACTAATTGATTGTGAATATTTTAGTTTACCTCGAAAAGCTTCATAGAAAACACCGACCTCACCTAACCTTCTTAGTATGTTAAGATTAGCATCTTATTGCTTCTTATTTACAATTATTACTTAACCTATACCGTCGGTGTCAGCAAGGCGGACAGTCCGCCTCCTGTCATACCTCGCACTACATTTCCCATTTCCAAACTTTTCCTTCACCTGCGCCTCTACATCTAATTTAACCCCTCCCTCCCTTCCCCAACAAAAAAAAATCGTAATTTTCTCCCTCTTTCCCATTGTACAACTCCCCTCTCTTTCCATAACCCTCATCGCGACTTTCCCATCTTCATCCCCCTCACTATCTCCCCCTCCCCATTTCCCCTCCTGACTCTCCCCATTCCCCAGCCCCGACCATAAGTCAGGGAGAGCAGACATCCGAGGGAAGGAAGGTCCAGTCTGGTCATCGCTATTCAGCCCACACTATCGTCGGCATCTCTAATCAAGTGGCCAATAGAATTTTAGAAGGGGAAACTTAGAGGGGGTAAGGAGTAGGACGGGTGGGGCAGAGATTGTGAGGAGGGGTGGGGGCAAAGATTGTGAGGAGGGGTGGGGGGCAGAGATTGCGAGGAGGGTGGCAACAGAGAGAGGGAGAGAGAGGGGGGGGGTGGCAGTAGAGGTGTTCTTAACCTCATATAGAGCAGAGAAATAAACAATTTTTTGGTGAGAAATAAGGTAATGTATTGGAGAATGGAATATGAGACTGTGGGAGAAGGAAGTATGCACCCCTGCCACACTGACATTCCTGAATCCACACTACGAGTTAAGAATAGCTATTCAGTACACTTTATCCAGCCCGTCCTCGCATAAAAAGATCCTAGCTCGTTAATCCAGCCGCCAAACCCCCCTATTTATGAATGAAAAGTGGTTTACACACGACTCTCAACTGATGACCTCCAAACACTTCCGAAACAATGTGC
>NC_091170.1:39093986-39151486 GCF_040958095.1 Procambarus clarkii | reverse complement strand
ACATGTTTTTTTCTATCTCCTTATCTCCCTGCCCCCAGCGACCTGGGGGACAGGCGAGGGTGTGACATGTGCCACGCCCTTCCCCCTCTATCCTGGTCAGAGGATAGCATCCAAACTAAGGGTCTCATGTTATTGTGGGAGACAGAAAGACGTGTCCACTCCGGGTTTAAAGCTTCCTGTTGGGGGGAACACGAACCGAAATTATCAATGTAATGTGATTTTAGGACGAGTGTTTGGTGTGTGGGTCAAGGAATGGTGCCCAACCACTTGGACGGTCGGGGATTGAACCCCGACCTGCATGAAGCGAGACCGTCGCTCTACCGTCCACCCCAAGTGGTTGGACGGGGGAAAAGGGGGGTGGGGGGAGGTGGGTTGTTGAGGGGGGGAGTATGTATGAAGTACTCATACACAATTCACTCACCACCATACACCGGGTTCCTCATGAGTAATTCACTCACCAGCCGGTCCTGTATTATTCACTTCGGCCACTACGCGCTTCCTTACTCATTGTCCGCCCAGCAGCTGCATGACACATGACCGACACAGCTGCTGCATGACACATGACCGACACAGCTGCTGCATGACACATGACCGACACAGCTGCTGCATGACACATGACCGACACAACTGCTGCGTGACACATGACCGACACAACTGCTGCGTGACACATGACCGACACAACTGCTGCGTGACACATGACCGACACAACTGCTGCATGACACATGACCGACACAACTGCTGCATGACACATGACCGACACAGCTGGTGCTGCATGACACATGACCGACACAGCTGGTGCTGCATGACACATGACCGACACATCTGCTGCATGACACATGACCGACACAGCTGCTGCGTGACACATGACCGACACAACTGCTGCATGACACATGACCGACACAACTGCTGCGCGACACATGACCGACACAACTGCTGCGTGACACATGACAGACACAACTGCTGCGTGACACATGACCGACACAACTGCTGCGTGACACATGACCGACACAACTGCTGCATGACACATGACCGACACAGCTGGTGCTGCGTGACACATGACCGACACAACTGCTGCGTGACACATGACCGACACAACTGCGGCGTGACACATGACCGACACAACTGCTGCATGACACATGACCGACACAACTGCTGCGTGACACATGACCGACACAACTGCTGCGTGACACATGACCGACACAACTGCTGCGTGACACATGACCGACACAACTGCTGCGTGACACATGACCGACACAGCTGCTGCGTGACACATGACCGACACAGCTGCTGCGTGACACATGACCGACACGTCTGCTGCATGACACATGACCGACACAACTGCTGCGTGACACATGACCGACACAACTGCTGCATGACACATGACCGACACAACTGCTGCATGACACATGACCGACACAGCTGGTGCTGCATGACACATGACCGACACAACTGCTGCATGACACATGACCGACACAGCTGGTGCTGCATGACTCATGACCGACACAACTGCTGCATGACACATGACCGACACAGCTGGTGCTGCATGACACATGACCGACACAACTGCTGCATGACACATGACCGACACAACTGCTGCGTGACACATGACCGACACAGCTGGTGCTGCATGACACATGACCGACACAACTGCTGCGTGACACATGACCGACACAGCTGGTGCTGCATGACACATGACCGACACAACTGCTGCATGACACATGACCGACACAGCTGGTGCTGCATGACACATGACCGACACAACTGCATGACACATGACCGACACAACTGCTGCGTGACACATGACCGACACAACTGCTGCGTGACACATGACCGACACAACTGCGTGACACATGACCGACACAACTGCGTGACACATGACCGACACAGCTGGTGCTGCATGACACATGACCGACACAGCTGGTGCTGCATGACACATGACCGACACAACTGCTGCATGACACATGACCGACACAGCTGGTGCTGCATGACTCATGACCGACACAACTGCTGCATGACACATGACCGACACAGCTGGTGCTGCATGACACATGACCGACACAACTGCTGCATGACACATGACCGACACAACTGCTGCGTGACACATGACCGACCCAGCTGGTGCTGCATGACACATGACCGACACAACTGCTGCGTGACACATGACCGACACAGCTGGTGCTGCATGACACATGACCGACACAACTGCTGCATGACACATGACCGACACAGCTGGTGCTGCATGACACATGACCGACACAACTGCATGACACATGACCGACACAACTGCTGCGTGACACATGACCGACACAACTGCTGCGTGACACATGACCGACACAACTGCGTGACACATGACCGACACAACTGCGTGACACATGACCGACACAGCTGGTGCTGCATGACACATGACCGACACAGCTGGTGCTGCATGACACATGACCGACACAACTGCTGCATTGACCGACACAGCTGGTGCTGCATGACACATGACCGACACAACTGCTGCATGACACATGACCGACACAACTGCTGCGTGACACATGACCGACACAGCTGCATGACACATGACCGACACAACTGCATGACACATGACCGACACAACTGCTGCGTGACACATGACCGACACAGCTGCATGACACATGACCGACACAACTGCTGCATGACACATGACCGACACAACTGCTGCGTGACACATGACCGACACAGCTGCATGACACATGACCGACACAACTGCTGCATGACACATGACCGACACAACTGCTGCGTGACACATGACCGACACAGCTGCATGACACATGACCGACACAACTGCTGCATGACACATGACCGACACAACTGCTGCGTGACACATGGAACAGAATGTCACGAAACGAACTGATACATAAATTATATATTGTTTCAGTTTTGTTTATTTTTGACTATATTGTTTAGTCTATATTGATCACGTATTTATATAAATTTAAAGTTTTTCTTAAATGTTAAATTTTGTGAAAATTTTAATTTTTACGTAAACATAAAGTTGTTGGCACAGAATAACATGAACACAATTGACACTGAATAACAAGTAAAAAGAACATTTCTCCTGGCCAAGAAAAACTGAATAACAAAGAACATAGAACACTGAATAACACAGAACACAAAACAATTTAAAACAAACACAAAACACCGAATTAATAAAAAGAACACAGAACAGTTCAGAACGCAGAGCACTAAATAACAAAGAACAACTGAATAACACAGAACAACAAAGAACAACTGAATAACACAGAACAACGCAGAACAACTGAATAACACAGAACAACAAAGAACAACTGAATAACACAGAACAACAAAGAACAACTGAATAACACAGAACAACAAAGAACAACTGAATAACACAGAACAACAAAGAACAACTGAATAACACAGAACAACGCAGAACAACTGAATAACACAGAACAACAAAGAACAACTGAATAACACAGAACAACGCAGAACAACTGAATAACACAGAACAACAAAGAACAACTGAATAACACAGAACAACAAAGAACAACTGAATAACACAGAACAACAAAGAACAACTGAATAACACAGAACAACGCAGAACACGACGCTCTGCACTTCAAGAATCGTATTAAAACCCCAAATCGAGAGAGGCGCCCTTGGTCCCTGGGGGTGACCGCCCCCCCACGCCCAACAAGGTGCGGACACATGGCTTAATTTAACCTGCCAGCGAGGGGAATCAGGCCGAATTTCCCCTCGGGTTTGACCAGGTGAGTCATGAGAGGGGAGGTGAGGGCAGGAGGAGGAGGAAGGAGGGAGGAATGAGGTTTAGTGAGGGGAGAGAGAGATACAGTGAGGGGAGAGAGGTACAGTGAGAAGGGGGAGACTCTTCCTTCTCATTGTCTAGCTCCTCTTAAATTACTCTTCTCTTGCTCCCCTTCTCCACTCTTCTCTTACTCCTTTCTTCCTGTTCCTCATCTCTTCTCTTCTATACCCCTTATTCCTCTTCCTTCTCCTCATTTATTCTTCTGCCTCATGATATATCAAGAAGCCTCTCATCTATGAGCCTTCCATTAGTTCCTTAAATTGCTCTTGCTCCCATATTTCCTACCATCCCCACCTCTTCCATCGTGCTTCCATTTCTACCCTTCCATGTACCTCTCATCACGATCCTTCCATATATTTCCCATTATTGCCTCTTCCATATAATTCCCATTACTGGCATTCAATAGATCTCCCATTATCACCTTTCCATCTTCGTGTCTGGTATCACTATTCTAGAACCCATATTTTCCCATCACTGCCCATTCCATTTCTTGTAATTACCACTATTCTCCCTTCCGTTTGGCCTCCAGTGCCATTTCTTCTGTTCCACTTCCATTAAGATTAGTCCTGTTCTTGCCTATCCCAATATGTCCTTTCCATTCCATTATTGGCCGTCTTTCCCTCTCTCATCGTGGCCTCCTGTCCCTTGTCTTTCCCTCTTGGATTATTTTCCGTATCCTTCATGCGGCGTCTGCTCTGTTCCACATCTTTTCCGGCTGTGTCTGTCTTGTTGGCATTGTTGTCCTTGTTAATATTGTCCTTGTTGTCTTTGTTGTCCATCCTCTAGTGAAGACAGTACACTCTAATGTACAATGTATAATGTACCTACAATCTGTCCCGTAGGGTACCCTAGTGTACCCTATATCCTAGTGTACCATGTACCACTTACGGGCTATTCATGCCCATGCCACCTCTTGGGTGGCTTAATCTTTATCAATCAGTCTAGTGTACTTCCTAATACAGCATGTCGACCTCCTAGTAGAACGTCGCATTTTGACGTATACTCTACCTAAGGCCAAAAATGTGGGTCGTACTAGAAAATAGTAGCGGCTGGCGAAATTGACATACTGTCCCGTTTTCTGTTTTGGGTCCTCTGGTAGGTTAGGAATAAGGACACGTTAGTACGACAATTTCTTGACGTTGGGGAAACTTTAGGAGGACGGACTAAATTCATCATATTTGCGTATTGTATTAGGCCTCAGCCAGCGTGTATTAAGCCTAGGATGGTTAGGTTAGGGTTTGTTTGTAACATAAATACTAAACCTTTTCCAGTTTGCCCAAATTGAGTAGTACTAAATTTTACTATATAATTGTCTATTGCGGAAATATGTATACGATGGTCCAGATCGTTACTATAAGTACTATCTGAGCAAGGGGGATGGTCTGAGTGTGTCTTTGCTGTCTTTGTAATCAGTCCTTAGTTGTTATCAATATTGTCTTTGTTGTTTTTGTCATCGGGAGTCTCGCAGCAACTAGTGCTCTCACTACCAGAGTGAGTTGTTGTTGTTTGTAGAGTCAGCTACTGGGAACCAAAAGTTACAAGTAGCACGGGCTATGGTGAGCCCGTAGTGGAGTTACCTGGCACAGAAGCTCTGTGCACGGTGCCAGAGTGAGCTCCGGGGCCGGTACCTGGTGTTGAAGTTGCTGAAGGACTCGCTACACACTCAGGAGCCAAGGCGGCGAAGACCACAAGCAGGTCTTACCCCAAGAGTGTGTTCTTTATAGCGTGGCTTCGTACAGCAAATGAAACCTAATTATGTTCAACAGCCTGGTTGATCAGTCCAGCAACCAGGAGGCCTGGTCGACGACCGGGCCGCGGAGACGCTAAGCCCCGGAAGCACCTCAAGGTAAGGTATGTTTTTATTTGTAAAGTTAAACTTGATTTATTCTTGATTTATTCGTTTTTAATTCAATTCGTTTCTTCTTTTACGTTTATTGTTTTCCCCCGAAGGAGCACACACATTCCCGCCAAAAAAGTCTCCTGTGGGTGGAATAGTTCAGTTTTGGCGGGAACTACTCAACATGGCGGGCGGGGAACGTAAACAAAACGGGTTAGCGCGACAGCTAAATGTACTCTGCAAGCATCGGGCGCGAGGCGAGTGGGGCCCCTAAGCGCACACGTTTAACTTAAATGCATGTATTGAGCGGGGCGCAATGATTACCACGTTCTCAGTCTGGCTTTGAAGTCTCATCAGACAGAATGCATATTGGACAGACTCCGGGAGGCGGTGGCGGGCGTCTGGATTACCAGGACGCGACCATTACCAGTGGTGGTACAGCAGTCGCGGCTCCCACACCCTCGCTTGCTCTCTCTCTGCTCCTGGATCTCCACCACTGTCGAGGCTCCGGGTGTGTAGCTAATATGGGATTACACCGGCTTCTCACCTCCACTCCCAGAGGTGTACCGGCCTTGCCTGAATGGGGAGGTGGATAGCAGCCGCTACCGGAGCTTTCGGTGGATAGAGCAGTTGGGAGCTGCTAATGGAACCGTTGGTGGCTGTGGGTGTCTTACACGAGGTGCTGTAGTGGGGAGGGAAGTTCCGGTGTTATGAATTTTCTCCTGATAACGTAGGCCTGTTGTGATGACACCCTGTTGTGTTCAGAGTTGTTGAAGTTGCCCAAAAAAATATGGATTCGTATTCTTGTCTCTTTCTCGCAAATGTTGTGCTTGCTAGAACGTGATGCTGGAAGTGTGTGTTGGTCATGTTCTTCTGAATCTCCAGAGAGCTGTTGGAGTGGCTAGAGGACTGAGTCACTTCTGAGACTACTAGGCCACTTATCACCGCGCTCACGCTGACAAGTGTCAGGGTTGGTGATAGGTGTCAGGGGCGGTGCTAGGTGTCAGGGTTGGTGCTAGGTGTCAGGGTTGGTGCTAGGTGTCAGGGGTGGTGCTAGGTGTCAGGGGTGGTGCTAGGTGTCAGGGGTGGTGCTAGGTGTCAGGGTTGGTGCTAGGTGTCAGGGTTGGTGCTAGGTGTCAGGGTTGGTGCTAGGTGTCAGGGGTGGTGCTAGGTGTCAGGGTTGGTGCTAGGTGTCAGGGGTGGTGCTAGGTGTCAGGGTTGGTGCTAGGTGTCAGGGTTGGTGCTAGGTGTCAGGGTTGGTGCTAGGTGTCAGGGGTGGTGCTAGGTGTCAGGGTTGGTGCTAGGTGTCAGGGTTGGTGCTAGGTGTCAGGGTTGGTGCTAGGTGTCAGGGGTGGTGCTAGGTGTCAGGGGTGGTGCTAGGTGTCAGGGGTGGTGCTAGGTGTCAGGGCGGTACTAGGTGTCAAGGCGGTGCTAGGGCTTTGTCTTAACTGGAGATTAACAGCAGAGACTTATAGCCAATCTGACCTCCTTATCCACAGACAACACAACCCAGCCCCTTCCCACAGACACACAGCACGTACTCACAGACATAGCCCATGGCTTCTGACACAGACATAGCCCATGAGGATGGCTTCTCCTCAGGGGCACCCAGCCCCTCCCCACAGACACATCCTCCCAGCAGCAGCAGGCAGGCTCCTCCCTTCGCTAACAGACGCTGGAGTGGTGGCGGTAGGCGACACTAATCTGTTTTACCTGCGCCGGTTTCAAGGGTCATCCAGGTGACGCATATCGTCCATAAGCAAGGAGTGTATCGCCTGCTGTGTACATCTGCTCCCCTGCTTACTGCTTATTCCATCTGCTTATTTGGTGCAAATCTTGCACTGCCTCTTTGTGTGTCGTGGTGCTTGCTTCATTTGAGATTAAAGGAGGACAATTAAATCGGGATGGAGATGTCCGTAGAGTGTTAGGTTTACCCCATATAATTTTTTAATGTTTTTATTTATTTATTTATATACAAGAAGGTACATTGGGGGGTTAAGAGAGTACATAGAAATTATGTTGATTTTACATTTTTGTAAAGCCACCAGCATGCATAGCGTTTTCTAGGAAAAAGAGGAAGTTCGGGTGGATGGGGGGATCAATATATATATATATATATATATATATATATATATATATATATATATATATATATATATATATATATATATATATATATATATATATATATATATATAGGTGTTGTAACCATTCAGCCAGCGAGTGTCTAAAGGTACTGACCAGTCTTGATACCAACATGCACCCAACACCTGACAACACTCCCGGTATTATTGACCACAGGTATTATTGACCACAGGTATTTCATCAAATCACTTCAACATGATTTGATGAATATGAGTATCAACTGTTCGTGAAGCCTGAATAGTCCCCCAGGCCAATAACATGTTGAGAGAGATTTAATGATGAAATATCTGAAATTTGGTGAACTATATGATAAATATTTATATAAATATAATATTTATAGTAAGGTGACTTCCTATTAGCAAGGCCAAGCACTCGTCTCTCACAGTAGACCCTACGAATTACTGTCCTAATTTACACCGAATGTAGGTGTATTTGCAGTGTTTGAAAGGTATGGCCTGCACTGCCAAAGCACAGAGGGGATGGCACTCAAGCCACAGAGAAGTCAATGACATCATGAAGAATCACCTTACCACAGCTGGTTGTCCAGCAGAGGGAGAGCCCCCCGTTACCTAATGTCCCCACAACTCCGTCGAGCCTGTTGGTCGCCCAGACGCGGGATCACAGTGAACCCCCTGGAAGAACGGTAGACAGTTGTTATTGGGGGGGGGGGGGCTTCACATGTGTTCCGACCTTGGCTAACACCTACGTGGACACTTCAGTGTTGCACATCCGGGCGGTGCTGGCGTTCAGAGGGGAAGCAGCCAAGTCCCGTGAATACAGAGAATCTGGATCACCACTACAATTTTGGTCGCATTGTAGTGGTGATTGTAAATCTCCACACTCGCATTGTGTATAGCAATAATAAATCCATACATGGCAGAATACATATATACACACCAGACTCTTGGCAACACATGTATGTGTGTGTGTCGCAGTTAATGGTGTGGAAAATGCTCTTGTGCCGGTAGTTAAAGGTGCTTGTAGTGTACACTGAACGAGCTTGTTACTGTAACCTGTTAGTCCCTGCATGGTGACTTGTGGAGCACCATGACCACCCCTGCATGGTGACTTGTGGGGCACCATGACCACCCCTGCATGGTGACTTGTGGGGCACCATGACCACCCCTGCATGGTGACTTGTGGGGCACCATGACCACCCCTGCATGGTGACTTGTGAGGCACCATGACCACCCCAGCATGGTGACTTGTGAGGCACCATGACCACCCCAGCATGGTGACTTGTGAGGCACCATGACCACCCCAGCATGGTGACTTGTGAGGCACCATGACCACCCCTGCATGGTGACTTGTGGGGCACCATGACCACCCCTGCATGGTGACTTGTGAGGCACCATGACCACCCCAGCATGGTGACTTGTGAGGCACCATGACCACCCCAGCATGGTGACTTGTGAGGCACCATGACCACCCCAGCATGGTGACTTGTGAGGCACCATGACCACCCCTGCATGGTGACTTGTGGGGCACCATGACCACCCATGCATGGTGACTTGTGGGGCACCATGACCACCCCTGCATGGTGACTTGTGAGGCACCATGACCACCCCAGCATGGTGACTTGTGAGGCACCATGACCACCCCTGCATGGTGACTTGTGGGGCACCATGACCACCCCTGCATGGTGACTTGTGGGGCACCATGACCACCCCTGCATGGTGACTTGTGAGGCACCATGACCACCCCTGCATGGTGACTTGTGGGGCACCATGACCACCCCTGCATGGTGACTTGTGGAGCACCATGACCACCCCTGCATGGTGACTTGTGGGGCACCATGACTACCCCCTGCATGGTGACTTGTGAGGCACCATGACCATCCCTGCATGGTGACTTGTGGGGCACCATGACTACCCCCTGAATGGTGACTTGTGAGGCACCATGACCACCCCTGCATGGTAACTTGTGAGGCACCATGACCACCCCTGCATGGTGACTTGTGGAGCACCATGACCACCCCTGCATGGTGACTTGTGGGGCACCATGACCACCCCTGCATGGTGACTTGTGAGGCACCATGACCACCCCTGCATGGTGACTTGTGGAGCACCATGACCACCTCCTGTATGGTGACTTGTGGGGCACCATGACCCCCCCCCAGCATGGTGACCAATGAGTGCCTTCTCCTACCCCTGCGCCATCCTCCTCCTCCTGGCCTCATGTATATGGATGTCAGACGCAGGGAATTATAGAGCATTATGCAATTATATCATCAACTCTGGTTTCCCCTCAAGTCCTAGATTGCAGAGATAAAGGAAACGGGAAAGTGGATGATAAGAGGGGGAAGCAGGGGGGGGGACGAGTGGAATGGGGAGAGAGAGGGGCAAGGAGGGTTTAGGGTAAGGATTAAATTAAGGGAAAGACTGAATGGAATTGTGCAAGAATTGGGGAGGGGATGTGAGTAAGGGAGGGGAGGGGGAGAGTAAGAGGGGGAGATTGAGGGAGTGAACGGAATTTGGATAAGGTTAGTTTGGGTAAGGGAAAGTTGGGCAAGTGTTATGGATTAGGAGTAATTGGGTAAGAAATAGGGAAGATGAGACTTGGGTACAAGGGCCTGAATAAACTTTAATAAGAGGCGTGAGGGAGAATTGGGTACAGGATAGTTGGATAAGGGAAGGAGAGGGATGTTGGATAAGGGATTGAGGAGAGGGAGTTGGATAAGTGGGGAGAAGAGTTCGATAAAGGGAATGAGGCTAAGGGAATGACTTAGCTAAGGGGCCGTGAGGGAGGTTAGATAAAGGAAGTCCATTTCCTTTATTGGGAAAGGACTTCCCCAATAAAGGAAGTCACTCCCCATTTATCCATTTTCCCATTTGGAAATGGATAATGCGGAGTCATGAGAGTTGGCTAATGAGCAGTTGGATAAATGGAAAAGAATGGGGAGAGTTGTCAAGAGTAGAGTGAGAGGGAGGGGTTGAGGGGGTTGGGGGAAGCGAGGGAATGTGGGTAAGGGTTAAGGGGAAAAATAAAGGAATTTAAGGTTAAGGTAGGCTAGGTTAGGTTAGGTTAGGTTAGGTTAGGTTAGAGGTTGTGAGGGAGGAAATATGAGGAGAGAGCTTTCAGGAACATGAGATATGTGTTAGGGAGCAATTACTGCCCGCGTGAAGACGGTCAATTATGAACAGGAGAGAGAGAGAGAGAGAGAGAGAGAGAGAGAGAGAGAGAGAGAGAGAGAGAGAGAGAGAGAGAGAGAGAGAGAGAGAGACAGAGACAGAGACAGAGACAGAGACAGTGCGTGTGAGTGTGACAGTGCGTGTGAGTGTGACAGTGCGTGTGAGTGTGACAGTGCGTGTGAGTGTGACAGTGCGTGTGAGTGTGACAGTGCGTGTGAGTGTGACAGTGCGTGTGAGTGTGACAGTGCGTGTGAGTGTGACAGTGCGTGTGAGTGTGACAGTGCGTGTGAGTGTGACAGTGCGTGTGAGTGTGACAGTGCGTGTGAGTGTGACAGTGCGTGTGAGTGTGACAGTGCGTGTGAGCGTGACAGTGCGTGTGAGCGTGACAGTGCGTGTGAGCGTGACAGTGCGTGTGAGCGTGACAGTGCGTGTGAGCGTGACAGTGCGTGTGAGCGTGACAGTGCGTGTGAGCGTGACAGTGCGTGTGAGCGTGACAGTGCGTGTGAGCGTGACAGTGCGTGTGAGCGTGACAGTGCGTGTGAGCGTGACAGTGCGTGTGAGCGTGACAGTGCGTGTGAGCGTGACAGTGCGTGTGAGCGTGACAGTGCGTGTGAGCGTGACAGTGCGTGTGAGCGTGACAGTGCGTGTGAGCGTGACAGTGCGTGTGAGCGTGACAGTGCGTGTGAGCGTGACAGTGCGTGTGAGCGTGACAGTGCGTGTGAGCGTGACAGTGCGTGTGAGCGTGACAGTGCGTGTGAGCGTGACAGTGCGTGTGAGCGTGACAGTGCGTGTGAGCGTGACAGTGCGTGTGAGCGTGACAGTGCGTGTGAGCGTGACAGTGCGTGTGAGCGTGACAGTGCGTGTGAGCGTGACAGTGCGTGTGAGCGTGACAGTGCGTGTGAGCGTGACAGTGCGTGTGAGCGTGACAGTGCGTGTGAGCGTGACAGTGCGTGTGAGCGTGACAGTGCGTGTGAGCGTGACAGTGCGTGTGAGCGTGACAGTGCGTGTGAGCGTGACAGTGTGTGTGTGTGTGACAGTGTGTGTGTGTGTGTGTGTGTGTGTGTGACAGTGCGTGTGAGCGAGAGTGTGTGAGTGTGTGGGGGTGTGAGTGTGAATGTGAGAGTGTGTGAGTGTGAGTGAGAGATAGTGTGTGAGAGTGTGTGAGCCAGAGAGTGTGTGAGGAGATCTTCAGAAAGAAACCGTCCAAATATCATACACATCTGCAGGTGTGTAATGGATCCCTTTCACGAATCTCTGTTTTTTTTAATAAGACAGACACTACCAGACGAGACGACGACGTTTCGTCCTGGATCATTATAGAGTCCTGCTCATGGTCCACGAGAGACCGAAACGTCGTCGAGTCATCATTTTCACATGTTTGGGTTGGGCGTCAGCTCCTGAGCCACGTTATTGTGACTCGGGGTGGGTGGAGAGGGGGGGTTGACCCCTAGTGTCCGCCCTGGCACACTGTGCGGGGCGTAAAGCTGCGACGGAAAACTGAGGGGCTCTAATTGAGCATTTAACAACCAATCTGATTGCAATACCACTGTGCTGAGAGAGAGAATTATTAGCCTCCTCCTCCTCCTCGCCCCTTCTCGTTTATTATTTCTCGAGAGTCGATTTTATACGGGATTCTACGATAATTGGGAGGGAATAATTTGTTGATTTGGGATTACCTCCCTCCCCCACTATCTCCTCCCTCCCTCAACCCTATAACACCCCATGCTCCCCCTCCCCCTTCGCTATTTCAACCCCCCTCCCCCCTCTACTCCATTCCCTACATCCGTCAACTCGTTTCAACCTGCTCAAAAGCCAGTTTGTATTCGGCCCTTTGAGTTTGATTCCTTCTTTGACCAACCACTTGGGCTGGACGATGTCCAGCCCAAGCGGCCCTGGTCTCGCTTCGTGCAGGTCTGCGTTCAATCCCCGACCGTGCCTACAAGTGGTTGGGCAACATTCCTTCCCTCCCGTCACATCCCAAATCCTTATCCTGATCCCTTCCCAAGTGCTATATTAGTCGTGGTGGTGGCGGCTTGGAGCTTTCCCCCGACAGTTCCCTCCCCATTCTCTCTCTCTCTGTCTCTCTGTCTCTCTGTCTCTCTCTCTCTCTCTCTCTCTCTGTCTCTGTCTCTGTCTCTGTCTCTGTCTCTGTCTCTGTCTCTGTCTCTCTCTCTCTCTCTCTCTCTCTCTCTCTCTCTCTCTCTCTCTCTCTCTCTCTCTCTCTCTCTCTCTCTCTCTCTCTCTCTCTGGCTCTCTCTCTGGCTCTCTCTCTGGCTCTCTCTCTCTCTCTCTCTCTCTCTCTCTCTCTCTCTCTGTCTCTCTCTCTGTCTCTCTCACTCTCTCACATACCCCCCCCCCCCGTGCAAGATAAAACACAAATTATTACCATCGCCAGGGATGATTTTCGTGGTACAAGTAGTGATTACTGAGAGGGTCGGAGGTCGTCCGCGGTGTCTGGTAACGCTGCCCGGGCCCCCCATAATTGCCTCTTGACAATTTAGTATGGTAATGGGCGAGTTTGTAGCCCGGATCATTCGTCCGTCAGATAATGGAAGGCTGTTTCTGCCATTAGTTCCTCGTATTGTGTTGATTTCTGGAGCTGGAGTCATCGCTCCGGGGGTGGGGGGGGAAAGGGAGGGGGAATTATCAAGGGGAAAGCGCCAAGTCATTACGAATATATAGCACTGGGAAGAGGTCAGGAGGTAAGGATTTGGGATGGGACGGGGAAAAGGAATGGTGCCCAACCACTTGGACGGTTGGGGGGTGAGTGTTTTATGAACGCGCGTACGCTTGCTCACGCACACGCAAATCACGCGCACTCACACTAACACAAACACAGACACACACACACACACACACACACACACACACACACACACACACACACACACACACACACACACACACACACACACACACACACACACACACACACACACACACACATGAGGCATGAGTTAGGAAGAAAGGTTGTGTGAAATGCACCTCACGTCGCTGGAAGAGAGGAGAGCTTGGGAAAGCATGATCACTACCTACAAAATTCTCTGAGGAATCGACAGGATAGATAAAAATAAATTGTTAAACACGGGTGGAACACGAGCAAGGAGACTCAAGTTGAAACTGAGTACCCAAATAAGTCACAGGGATGGTAGATAGAACCTTTTCAGTGTAAGAGTAGTTAACAGATGGAATGCATTAGACAGTGATGTAGTGGAGGCTGACTCCATACACAGTTTCAAGTGTAGATATGATAGAAACCATTAGGCTCAGGAACCTGTACCTCAGTTGATTGACAGTTGAGAGGCGGGCCGAAAGAATTGATATCACGCCAGACCTGTCTCCTGCAGCACATATCAAGCGGATAACATCAGCGGCATATGCCAGGCTGGCCAGCATACGAACGGCATTCAGAAACTTGTGTAAAGAATCATTCAGAACTTTGTATACCACATATGTCAGGCCAATCCTGGAGCATGCACCCCCAGCATGGAGTCCATATCTAGTCAAGGATAAGACTAAACTGGAAAAGGTTCAAAGGTTTGCCACCAGACTAGTATCCGAGCTGAGAGGTATGAGCTACGAGGAGAGACTACGGGAATTAAACCTCACTTCGCTGGAAGACAGAAGAGTTAGGGGGGACATGATCACCACATTCAAGATTTTGAAGGGAATTGATAGGGTAGATAAAGACAGTCTATTTAACACAAGGGGAACACGCACAAGGGGACACAGGTGGAAACTGAGTGCCCAAATGAGCCACAGAGATATTAGAAAGAACTTTTTTAGTGTCAGAGTGGTTGACAAATGGAATGCATTAGGGGGTGATGTGGTGGAGGCTGACTCCATACACAGTTTCAAATGTAGATATGACAGAGCCCGATAGGCTCAGGAATCTGTACACCTGTTGATTGACGGTTGAGAGGCGGGACCAAAGAGCCAGAGCTCAACCCCCGCAAACACAACTAGGTGAGTACAACTAGGTGAGTACACACACACACACACACACACACACACACACACACACACACACACACACACACACACACACACACACACACACACACACACATACACAGGAAATAGGGCTTCGCGACTGTGGACAGCACTCTGGGGTCGTAGCCGTAAGGGGCCGGGCTCAATCCCCGGCAGAGGCAGAAAGAAATTGGCAGTTTCTTTCACCCTGATGCCCCCGGTTCACCTACCAGTAAATAGGTACCTAAGAGTTAGACAACTGCTACGGGCTACTTCCTGGGGATGTGTGAGGAGATTGGGATCAACACAAGATTTCTTTTTTATATAATTTTGTTGGCACGAGAAAGGTCATGACCTGACCTCCCCCATCATAGCATAAAACATGCACTTTACCCATTGCTAACCATATGCAATCATTAAGATCTTCTTCTTCTTCTTCTTTAGAGACCCGAAGATCTTAATGATTGCATATGCAATCATCAAGATCTTCTGGTCTCTAAAGAAGAGCAGCCCTTAACTATAACAACATATGTTTAGCAGTTATTAAATGTAATGATGACAGAAGTATACATAACTTTCCTCTGTAACATGTCAGTGACACGAAGCAAGTTTCTTGATGTACACAATGTTGCAAAAAATTACGTCTGTATACATGAATTGAGAACCAAAACAAATATTCAATTATTGACCAGCATCGGTCCTTTCAGCAGTAAAATAATGAGGAAAGTTGTCTACAATACATTTGTTGGTGAATTAAATACCAAAAGGTTATGGTCATATGTATAATATGGCAGTTGAAAAGTTACAGAAACTTCACTGTAAGGATATTTCCAATAATTTTATTTACAATGAACTGACAACAGCCGTCTTTCCAAATCTAAGTTCGACCGCGTCAGTCATTCGATCAAGCTTTATAGTACCATTAGGTACTATAAAACAAGAACAGCGTCGTAGGCTTGTTTGAGAAATGCTTAAGAAGAGAAGTCACTGAGTATGCTTCAGTAACATGATCTCACCCATCCCAAAGCTGTAACACTGGAGTGCCTCGGAGGTCAATTCTTGGACCTCTTCTCTTCCTACTCTCCATAAATGGTAGTTGAAAAGTCTGGGCATTTATTAAAAGCTTACTGTCGACTGACAGCACAACTTTATATATCACAAGTAAAGACAATAACAGTCTTAACAGCACTTTAATAAATGCAAAATGAAATCAACCTTACTAATAATTTTTTAGCCAATAGACTTTTAGTGAATATTAAGACGACTTGTAAGGCCAGGTGGGGACCAATTTTCCCGGGAGTAATAATTAACGAGACACTCATAAGGAGTAAGTCGTTCTCTCAACTAATAGGTCGCGTTTTGCACGTTTTGATAACCAACGTTACAACTAGAATCTTCTGCGAAAAGTCACGACTCATAAATATCCACGCTTTCTGTGCACCGGACTCGATACGTTAGGCGGGTGATGTGTGTTCGTATGTTTCTGGTTTGGTTAGAAGGTTGCATTTTTGACGGAGTGGCACATCAAGAGATCGGGGCTGGATGACCAGCACCTAAGCTGGAAGTATTACAACCCCAACAAACTCGGCCATCGGAACAACAGTTTTAATAAAAAGGAAAAAAAGAATCATCGGTGTTTTGCGCAACAAAAGTTCATCTTTTATGTACGGTTCTGAAGGTGGTGTATGGCCCTAGCCTCACTTCCTGTACTGCAGTGGTGTATGGACCTCCTCCGCCCCTCACTCCTCACCCCAAGGCAAATTAATATTGCCCACTAGAAAGTGTTGAGAATAATGTGCATTTGAAGGCGAGACGGACGCACGCGGAACCGCTCCATCTCCTGCACCTAGGCTTCCCCCTCACACCACTTTTTTTTTTTTACCATATTTACAAGTATGTAAACAACTTAATGTTTTGATTTCCCCTCGTACTTCCCATTACGCTTCCCGCTCCCCATCCCACATCCCTCTCACTCACCATTCCATTTCTTTACTCATTACTTTCTCAATAAATTATAATTTTTTACTTTGTTATAGCTACTCCTATTCCACTTTTTTCTCTCCCACACCATTCTTGTCCTCTTCTTCTATCCTTTCTCTTAGTTTACCGCCATATTTTCTCCTCAACACGATCTTCTTATTCATTGTCACTCATCTTCCCCATCATCAGACCACTTTTCTTTCCCATCATTACAACCCCCCCTTCCCCCCCCCCCCCACCACCACCCCACCCCCACCCTAATGCGTAACTCTCCTCCTCAACACACCTCACGTTCCTATCTAAATACCCCCCCTCCCTCTACCCCCCTTCCCTCTACCCCCCCTTCCCTCTCCCCCCCTTCCCTCTCCCCCCCCTCCCCCCCCCTTCCCTCTCCCCCCTCCCCCCTCCCTCTCCCCCCCCCTCCCTCTCCCCCCCCCACCCCTGCACCAACGCACTCCACAGCTACTCATCACCTCTGTGTAGCCCCCCCCTCCCCCCCCCAGGACAAACTAGAGTCACCTCCCCTCTCTCCATTACCCGCCTGCCTTAATTTAGGACGGGCCATCAAAACGTTAATTGTTTCCCCGACCTAGATTTGCATGCCGTAATATCTAATTAAATGATGTGATTATCATTTAGGGATAATGACACCGGCGTCTTGTGTTCTGGGGGGGGGGAGGGGGGGAAGGAATAGGAGGGAGGGAGGGAGAAGAGTAGGAAGGAGAGGGAGAATTAAGCGGGGTAGGAGAGGGGGTTTTTTCCCTTCCAGTTTTTTCTCATAATTCTACTTTCCTTTTGCTGTAGTTTTCACCTCTTTTGTTCCTTGTTTTTCATGTCAGCCCTCGCCTCCTCTTCCCTCCCTCTCTATCTCCACCTGAAAACGCCAAAGAGTCAAGAAATACCGAGATGTGCCGGCAGCCTGTACAGGTGGTCAACACAGGGGGTCAACACAGGTGGTCAATACAAGTGGTCAACACAGGGTGGTCAATACAGGTGGGTCAACACAGGGTGGTCAACACAGGGGGGTCAACACAGGGGGGTCAACACAGGGGGGTCAACACAGGGTGGTCAACACAGGTGGTCAACCCAGGTGGTCAACACGGGGTCAACACGGGGGTCAACACAGGTGGGTCAACACAGGTGGGTCAATACAGGTGGGTCAACACAGGGTGGTCAACACAGGGGGGTCAACACAGGGGGGGTCAACACAGGGGGGTCAACACAGGGGGGTCAACACCAGGAACCACTGGAAGAGTTTGACATTACCAGCGGGGAAGTAAGGAAGTGTTTACTAGAATTGGATGTGACAAAGGCTATAGGTCCAGATGGAATCTCCCCTTGGATACTAAAGGAAGGAGCAGAAGAACTGTGCCTCCCGCTCTCCATGGTGTATAACAAATCACTGGCAACAGGGGAACTGCCAGAAATTTGGAAAGCAGCTAACGTAGTCCCGATATACAAGAAAGGGGATAGACAGGAGGCACTGAATTACAGACCAGTGTCCCTAACCTGCACACCATGCAAGATGATGGAGAAGATTGTGCGAAGAAAGCTAGTGGAGCACCTGGAGCGAAAGAACTTTGTAACACAGCATCAACATGGATTCAGGGATGGCAGGTCCTGCCTCACAGGGTTACTTGAATTCTACGACCAGGCAACAAAAATAAGGCAAGAAAGAGAAGGGTGGGCAGACTGCATATTTTTGGATTGTCAGAAAGCCTTTGACACAGTGCCACACAAGAGGCTAGTGAAAAAACTGGAGATGCAGGCTGGAGTGAAAGGGAAGGTACTCCGTTGGATACAGGAGTACCTAAGTAACAGGAGACAACGAGTCAGTGTGAGGGGTGAGGTCTCAGATTGGCGAGACGTTACGAGTGGAGTACCGCAGGGGTCAGTCCTTGGACCTATACTGTTTCTGATATATGTAAATGATCTTCCAGAGGGTATAGAATCGTTTCTCTCATTGTTTGCCGATGATGCAAAAATTATGAGGAGGATTGAAACTGAGGACGATAGTAGGAGGCTACAAGATGACCTAGACAGACTGAGTGAATGGTCCAACAAATGGCTGTTGAAGTTCAACCCGAGTAAATGCAAAGTAATGAAACTAGGTGGTGGAAATAGGAAGCCAAACACAGGATACAGAATAGGAGATGAAGTACTTAATGAAACGAACAGAGAGAAAGATCTAGGAGTTGATATCACACCAAACCTGTCTCCTGAAGCCCACATAAAAAGAATAACGTCTGCGGCATATGCGAGGCTGGCTAACATCAGAACAGCGTTCAGGAACCTGTGTAAGGAATCATTCAGAATCTTGTACACCACATATGTAAGACCAATCCTGGAGTATGCGGCCCCAGCATGGAGCCCGTACCTTGTCAAGCACAAGACGAAGCTGGAAAAAGTCCAAAGGTATGCCACTAGACTAGTCCCGGAACTAAGAGGCATGAGTTACGAGGAAAGGCTGCGGGAAATGCACCTTACGACACTGGAAGACAGAAGAGTAAGGGGAGACATGATCACAACCTACAAAATCCTCAGAGGAATCGACCGGGTAAACAAGGATAAACTATTCAACACTGGTGGGACGCGAACAAGCGGACACAGGTGGAAACTGAGTACCCACATGGGCCACAGAGACGTTAGAAGGAACTTTTTCAGTGTCAGAGTAGTTAACGGATGGAATGCATTAGGCAGTGATGTGGTGGAGGCTGACTCCATACACAGTTTTAAATGTAGATATGATAGAGCCCAGTAGACTCAGGAATCTGTACACCAGTTGATTGACAGTTGAGAGGCGGGACCAAAGAGCCAAAGCTCAACCCCCGCAAGCACAAATAGGCGAGTACAAATAGCTGAGGTGAGTACAGGGGGGTCAACACAGGGGGGTCAACACAGGGTGGTCAACACAGGGGGGTCGACACAGGGGGGTCGACACAGGTGGTCAACACACGTGGCATACACTGAAGGAAGAAGTCTTGGAAGCCACCTCCATCCACAGCTTCATGATACGATAAAGAACTCGAAACGTCAACTCGAGTTATAAGAAACATCATCTTGTACATAGTCACTGGTAGGTGAGCACTAGTAGGTGGCATCCTATTGTTTTATCGCCTTTTCTGTTCCTTTTTTCCTTATTACCTCTATTTCCTCATCCACTTTCGTGCTCCTCTCCTTCCTATTCCTCTTTTATCACATACTTTATTTTTTTCTGTGTAATAAATTTCCTTCCTAATTACAACCATTCTCTCTCTCTCTCTCTCTCTCTCTCTCTCTCTGTCTCTGTCTCTGTCTCTGTCTCTGTCTCTGTCTCTGTCTCTCTCTCTCTCTCTCTCTCTCTCTCTCTCTCTCTCTCTCTCTCTCTCTCTCTCTCTCTCTCTCTCTCTCTCTCTCTCCACACTCTCCTCTCGTGTCTTCCACACACTCCTCTACTCCCCTCCCTTCTCTCCTCTCCTCTCTATTCGTCTCCTCCTCCTATATCCTCTCTTCTACAATTCTCTCATCATCTTTGCACGCCTCCCCTTTCCCCACACATCCCCTCCTTTCCTCTGCTCCTCTCCTCTCACCCCTCCTTCCCCCCCCACATCTCCCCTCCCTCCTCTCCCCCTCTCTTCTCTCCTCCCCTCCTTCGTTGCCCCATGCCCCCCCTTCATCAGCTTAACTCGTCAATGCGAATTACGAGCTCTCATGTGATTAAGGCACTTGTCTCACCGTTATGCTCTTGTGTACTCTCACTGCTCGCCCCCGTGTGCACTCTGGTCACTCCCGTGTGCACTCTGGTCACTCCCGTGTGCACTCTGGTCACTCCCGTGTGCGCACTGCTCACTACCGTGTGCACTCTGGTCACTCCCGTGTGCACTCTGGTCACTCCCGTGTGCACTCTGGTCACTCCCGTGTGCGCACTGCTCACTACCGTGTGCACTCTGGTCACTCCCGTGTGCACTCTGGTCACTCCCGTGTGCGCACTGCTCACTACCGTGTGCACTCTGGTCGCCCCCGTGTGCACTCTGGTCACTCCCGTGTGCACTCTGGTCACTCCCGTGTGCACTCTGGTCACTCCCGTGTGCACACTGGTCACTCCCGTGTGCACTCTGGTCACTCCCGTGTGCACTCTGGTCACTACCGTGTGCACTCTGGTCACTACCGTGTGCACTCTGGTCACTCCCGTGTGCATTCTGGTCACTCCCGTGTGCACTCTGGTCACTCCCGTGTGCACTCTGGTCACTCCCGTGTGCACTCTGGTCACTACCGTGTGCACTCTGGTCACTACCGTGTGCACTCTGGTCACTACCGTGTGCACTCTGGTCACTCCCGTGTGCACTCTGGTCACTCCCGTGTGCACTCTGGTCACTCCCGTGTGCACTCTGGTCACTCCCGTGTGCACTCTGGTCACTCCCGTGTGCACTCTGGTCACTCCCGTGTGCACTCTGGTCACTCCCGTGTGCACTCTGGTCACTCCCGTGTGCACTCTGGTCACTACCGTGTGCACTCTGGTCACTACCGTGTGCACTCTGGTCACTACCGTGTGCACTCTGGTCACTCCCGTGTGCACTCTGGTCACTCCCGTGTGCACTCTGGTCACTCCCGTGTGCACTCTGGTCACTACCGTGTGCACTCTGGTCACTACCGTGTGCACTCTGGTCACTACCGTGTGCACTCTGGTCGCCCCCGTGTGCACTCTGGTCACTCCCGTGTGCACTCTGGTCGCCCCCGTGTGCACTCTGGTCACTCCCGTGTGCACTCTGGTCACTCCCGTGTGCACTCTGGTCACTACCGTGTGCACTCTGGTCACTCCCGTGTGCACTCTGGTCACTACCGTGTGCACACTGCTCACTACCGTGTGCACACTGCTCACTCTCGTGTGCACACTGCTCACTACCGTGTGCACACTGCTCACTACCGTGTGCACACTGCTCACTACCGTGTGCACACTGCTCACTACCGTGTGCACACTGCTCACTCTCGTGTGCACACTGCTCACTACCGTGTGCACACTGCTCACTACCGTGTGCACACTGCTCACTACCGTGTGCACACTGCTCACTACCGTGTGCACACTGCTCACTACCGTGTGCACACTGCTCACTCTCGTGTGCACACTGCTCACTCTCGTGTGCACACGTATTTTTACTAACTCGGGATAGCGTGTGTACTTGTGCATCTTAGCCCAATTTCATGTGTAACCCTTAGTTTAGCTGTCATATTTGTGTGAAATTGTATGTACGTGTGTGTGTCATATACACGTATACAGTCTCTCTCTCTCTCTCTGTCTCTCTCTCTCTGTCTCTCTCTCTCAATAGATCGTGAGGCACTGCAAATGGATTTGGACATACTCCAGAAGTGGTCTGAAAAAGGGCTGTTAGAGTTTAATCCAGCCAAACACAAAGTTATGAGGATTGGAGCAAGAGTGCGAAGGCCAGTGCGGCAATACAGGATGAGGATTGGAAGACAGAGTCCTCATTTAAAAAAGCAGAAAGACCTGGGAGTGGACATCTGATGCCAGAAGCCCACATCAGTAGAATAACAACAACAGCATGTGGTATACTGGCCAACATCCACTTATCCTTAAGTAACATGACCAAAGGGGCTTTCCAGGCTCTATATATATAGTGAAGGTGAGACCCACTCTTGAATCAACCCGTTCTCGCACTTTCTTATAGTCAATATTGACTTATTAAATACGTTCATATGTGATATACTAATTTATTGTGAATATTTTAGTTTACCTTGAAAAGCTTCATAGAAAACACCGACCTTACCTAACCATCTTAGTATGTTAAGATAAGCATCTTATTGCTTCATAATTTCAATTATTACTTAACCTATACCTATAATAGATTAAGTAATAATTGTAATTACGAAGCAATAAGATGCTTATCTTACCATACTAAGGTTAGATAAGGTCGGTGTTTTCTAAGGACAAGGAGACACTACAAAAAGTCCAGAGATATACAACACGACTTGTTCCTGAGTTGAAGGGCTTAAGCTATGAGGAAAGACTGAGGGGAAGAACTGGCCCTGGCCACCACTGGAGGAAAGGAGAGAGAGAGAGAGAGAGGGGATGTGATAACATATAAGATTCTAAGGGAAATTGATAGGGTAGACAAAGCAACATTGTTCAAAGCTATGAACGTATGAACAGCATTGTTCATAGCTAGGAACAGCAGAACAAGGAGTCAAAGATGTAATCTGGAGACACCATGAACCACACTACCAGGGGAAGCTAATCATACATTATCACTAATACATACATTAATACATACATTCCCACGTGTGTTAGGAAGGGAAGGGAACTATCAGGGGGAGAAAGCGCCAAGCCATTACGACTATATAACACTTGAAAGGGGGTTAGGATACGGATTTGGGATGGGACGGGGCAAAGGAATGGTGCCCAACCACTTGGACGGTCGGGGATTGAACGCCGACCTGCAAGATGCGAGGCCGTCGCTCGACCGTCCACGTGTGTTGGGAACTAATGTTTAGTTCTGTCGAACATGGCAATTTGAAATGGAACATTATAGTCTTGCTAACTTATCTTTTGCTTTGATAAGATAGGAAAAGGTGTTCTTCACCGCTACCCGTTGAGAGAGCTGTTCCATAAAAGAACGCCAGGGGTAAAAGAACGCCAGGGGTAAAAGAACGCTAGGGGTAAAAGAACGCTAGGGGTAAAAGAACGCCAGGGGTAAAAGAACGCCAGGGGTAAAAGAACGCCAGAGGTAAAAGAACGCTAGGGGTAAAAGAACGCCAGGGGTGAAAGAACGCCAGGGGTAAAAGAACGCCAGAGGTAAAAGAACGCCAGAGGTAAAAGAACGCCAGAGGTAAAAGAACGCCAGGGGTGAAAGAACGCCAGGGGTGAAAGAACGCCAGGGGTAAAAGAACGCCAGGGGTAAATGAACGCCAGGGGTTAAAGAACGCCAGGGGTAAAAGAACGCCAGGGGTGAAAGAACGCCAGGGGTGAAAGAACGCCAGGGGTAAAAGAACGCCAGGGGTAAAAGAACGCCAGGGGTAAAAGAACGCCAGGGGTAAAAGAACGCCAGGGGTAAAAGAACGCCAGGGGTAAAAGAACGCCAGGGGTAAAAGAACGCCAGGAGGTTAAAGAACGCCCTGGGTAAAAGAACGCCAATGGTAAAAGAGCGCCAGGGGTAAAAGAGCGCCAGGGGTAAAAGCCAAGGCCATAAGCAGGAAGTGGAGGGCAGGGAGAGTTTTCAAGAGGGAAATTCGCGTGTAGCAAATTAGTGAAACAAAGTTGAGAGTTTTGGCCCTGATGTGAGACGGGTAATTACCCTAAGCCCGCTTCACACCCCCTCCCTAAGCCCGCCAGCCCGCTTCACACCCCCCTCCCCTAAGCCCGCTTCACACACCCCTCCCTAAGCCCGCTTCAAACCCCCTCCCCTAAGCCCGCTTCACACCCTCTCCCTAAGCCTGCCAGCCCGCTTCACACCCCCTCCCCTAAGCCCGCCAGCCCGCTTCACACCCCCTCCCCTAAGCCCGCTTCACACACCCCCCCTCCCTAAGCCCGCTTCACACCCCCCCTCCCTAAGCCCACAGCCCGCTTGCTCTGCTCTGTTAGCTTAGGTGAGGTTCTGTAAGGTTCAGCAAGGTTAGACAAGGTCCTGTTAGGTTAGGTTGAGGTTCTATGGGCTAGTATCGATGGGTTATATGCCATTAGGGACATCTAGCGGTGGTTTTGAGAGCTATAGTGACGAACCCCAGCTAGGGGAAGTGGGGTTAAGCCAGGCCTCGGGCCGGGCTTGGGGAGTAGAAGAACTCCCAGAACCCCATCAAGCAGTGTGTGTGGAAACTGAACTGCATCAACAACGATTGTTGATATGTTATGTCTAGCATTTAACAGGTTCCCAGAACAACACCTTGCCAGAGGTCTCCAGGATTTTGATTGTTGCCGCCGGAGGCAGCTAGTTTATTGTGCACCCGATACTCATCCTGTGAGCGGTAGCGCAAAAAGCATTACAGAGGGCACAAAAGGTCTTTATCAGACCTCATCTTAGATTATTACTCTAGGATATAAGTTCATCCGGTTGGGATTTTGCAGGAAATCGACCACTGTTTGTGGACAGCTTAGCACTCCTGAGGTATGAAGAACAGGTATTTCAGAACAGTTTATATTCTCTCTTTCTCTCTCTCTCTGTCTCTCTTATTTGCGCTCTCTCTCTCCCCATCCTTCCCTCCCTCGATTGGCTTCAGTAGAGGCCTCCAAACTTCCTGTGGGTTCAGTGAAATGATTGAAAAGATTAAGCCACCCAAGAGGTGGCACAGGCATGAATAGCCCGTAAGTTAGTAAAATTCCAAGTTGTTGATCTTATACCAAGTCGTGGTCCAGGGGGGTAAGGTGCGCAGCTTAGTAATACCCAGGTCGAGGGTTCGAATCTCTGCATTACTCCAATTGATTTGGAGCAATGGAGAGATTCCCATTCCATCCCAAATCCTTATCCTGCTCCCTTCCAAGTGCTAGATAGCCGTAATGGCTTGGTACTTTCCCTTCATAGTTCCCTTCATTGATATATAACGGTAGTGTCATTTCCTCGTGAATAATAATAATAATAATAATAATAATAAAGATAATAATGGCAACACTGATAATACTACTACTACTAATAGTAATAGTAATACAAATAATGACCTTATGTGGGCGTGGAGTGGCAGCCAGGGGGTGGGCGGGCAGGGAGGCAGGTGGAGGTGGACCTTGAAATAATACCGACTGACCAAGAATAATTGCTCTTGGGTCGGGTGGCTCCAGTAATTATTTCCCCGGGCCGTCCTCGGGCGGGCGGCCGCCACTTCGGAATCACCTCTTCTTGTTTAACAGTGTGTGAATTTCTCCGCCGATTCAAATGCTAATTTTAGCTGATTACTGCCTACCTTCCATCCAGTTGAGGCTTGAGCGTTTTATTATGTAGATTTCTCCAGCGGTTATGGCCGACGTAATAGCGCACTTATCCAATCATTTGTCGCCACATACTCCCGGCGACCAATCACCGCGCGCCACGTCACGACAGATCGGGGCGTAAATAAAAGTCGGGGCCAGTTGTAGGAATTCTCCACAGGGCTTCGCTGGAGTTTCCCCCCTTTTGTTTTTTACCAATTCTCTCTCTCTCTCTCTCTCCTTCTGTCTCTCAACCTTCCCCACTGGATTATTGCGTGCGTCGAGATCGACTCTCGTATCGACGTCGTTTGCGTGAGGGTGGCTAAGTATGGCTGCCCAAGACACGCAAGTCAGCGACGGTGCCAGACATTACTCTTAAGGTCTTGCAAGACGAAACTCGATGATATTTGGGAGTGTGTGAGAGGGGGGAAGGGGTCGGACCGCCGCCAGCCGCGTCACCCCAGATCGTGCAAAAGACACCAACTTTATTGCGATTTGATGTTGCTCGCGTCTCTTAGCGATTGCGCGGGAATTTCATTACCTTATTGTAATACATATGACCCAATACTGGAGACCTCGAGCAATACTCGCCTTGAGACGCTGCCGGAGGAAGAGACGGGGGTGGGGTGGGGGGGCAAGGGAAGGGAGTAGGAGGGGGTAAGGAAGGGCAAGAGGAAGAGGAGGTGGAAGAAGAGGGGGGAAGCGCACTCTTGAGCCGCTCAAACGCTCGCCTCTTTATCTCCCGAAATTCAATCAGGAGCTCCTCATTCTTGCTCAATTTATATGTGGCGACCAACAAAGCCGCCCCTGAATTTTCAATCCACACACAACAATGAAGGCAAGATTTTAGCCATCAGCATTTCTGGTAATCATGGAGGGTTGGGGTGGGGCTCCCTCTCTCCTCCTCCTCGGGGGCCACAATGCCCGCCCGCCCGCTGGCTACTTCTTGTGCCATGTTGCTGCTGTTGTGTATGTCTTGCTGGCTTTGTCTGTCTGTCTGTCTGTCTGTCTGTCTTTCTCTCTGTCTTTCTCTCTGTCTTTCTCTCTGTCTTTCTCTCTGTCTTTCTCTCTGTCTTTCTCTCTCTTTTTCTTTCTCTCTTTTTCTTTCTCTTTTTCTTTCTCTCTTTTTCTTTCTCTCTTTTTCTTTCTCTTTCTCTTTCTTTCTCTTTCTCTTTCTTTCTCTTTCTCTTTCTTTCTCTTTCTCTTTCTCTTTCTTTCTCTTTCTCTTTCTTTCTCTTTCTCTTTTTCTCTTTCTCTTTCTTTCTCTTTCTCTTTCTTTCTTTCTCTTTCTTTCTTTCTCTTTTTCTTTCTCTTTCTCTTTCTTTCTCTTTCTTTCTTTCTTTCTCTTTCTTGCTTTCTCTTTCTTTCTCTTTCTCTCTTTCTCTCTCTTTCTGTGTGTGTGTGTGTGTGTGTGTGTGTGTGTGTGTGTGTGTGTGTGTGTGTGTGTACTCCCCTATATGTACTCACCTATATGTGCTTGCAGGATCGAGCATTGACTCTTGGATCCCGCCTTTCTAGCTATCGGTTGTTTACAGCAATGACTCCTGTCCCATTTCCCTATCATACCTAGTTTTAAAAGTATGAATAGTATTTGCTTCCACAACCTGTTCCCCAAGTGCATTCCATTTTTCTACTACTCTCACGCTAAAAGAAAACTTCCTAACATCTCTGTGACTCATCTGAGTTTCCAGTTTCCACCCATGTCCCCTCGTTCTGTTATTATTACGTGTGAACATTTCATCTATTTCCACTTTGTCAATTCCCCTGAGTATGTTATATGTCCCTATCATATCTCCTCTCTCCCTTCTTTTCTCTAGTGTCGTAAGGTTCAGTTCCTTCAGCCGCTCTTCATATCCCATCCCTCGTAGCTCTGGGACAAGCCTCGTCGCAAACCTCTGAACCTTCTCCAGTTTCTTTATGTGTTTCTTCAGGTGGGGGCTCCATGATGGCGCGGCATACTCTAAGACGGGTCTCACGTAGGCAGTGTAAAGCGCCCTAAAAGCTTCCTCATTTAGGTTTCTGAATGAAGTTCTAATTTTCGCCAGTGTAGAGTACGCTGCTGTCGTTATCCTATTTATATGTGCCTCAGGAGTTAGATTAGGTGTCACATCCACTCCCAGGTCTCTTTCTCGAATCGTTACAGGTAGACTGTTCCCCTTCATTGTGTACTGTCCCTTTGGTCTCCTGTCACCTGATCCCATTTCCATAACTTTACATTTACTGGTGTTAAACTCCAGTAGCCATTTCCCTGACCATCTCTGCAGCCTGTTTAAGTCCTCTTGGAGGATCCTACAATCCTCGTCTGTCACAACTCTTCTCATTAATTTTGCGTCATCTGCAAACATGTGTGTGTGTGTGTGTGTGTGTGTGTGTGTGTGTGTGTGTGTGTGTGTGAGATGAGAACATTCCTAATATAAATACCGCGGGAAACAGACCTTGGAGTAAAATCTGTACAAGACATGATGGATTACGTCACACAAAAGTGTCAGGAGGCAACAAACATGTTTATCCCGTCCCAAAAGTAAAGAAAAACAAAAAAGAGGAATCCATGGTTTATTCGGGCATGCGGAGAAGCAGGGCACTTAAATACAAGAGCGTGGAGGAACTACAGAGATAATAGAAGGCCGGAGAGCAGAGGGAGATATCAGAGGCCAGGAATGAATACGTCAGTGTGGGAAGAGACAGTATGAAAATGACATAGCAAAAAAAACCCAAGATCGAACCGAAACATCTCCATAACCACATCAGGAGAAAGACAACAGTGAAAGAACAGGTGATGAGACTGACAACGGGAGAGGACTGGTACACAGAATTACAAAGAGGCGTGTGAAGAACTCGACGATTGACAACACATAGCACTGCTCCTTTGCCAGGTAAGTCCACTACGGGCTCACCATAGCCCGTGCTACTTGGGGCTTGTTCCGAGTAGCTGAATGTATAACAACAACAACTCGACAAGATATTCCAGGCCTTCACAATAGGAGGAGGAGAGGTCCCTGAGCTAAGAGAGGTGGCAATAAACTAGAGAGCTTTGGAAGGGTTAGAAATTATCAGAGATGAAGTTAGGAGGTATCTGTTGGATCTGGACGTGAAAAAGGCTGTTAGACCTGACTGAATCTCTCCATGTGTGTGTAGAAGCACTTTGCTTGCCACTTTCCATGGCGTAGAGTAAGTCACTGGAGATGGGAGACCCACCAGAAATATATAAGATAGCTGATGAGGTCTCAATATACAAAAAGGGCGACGGGCAAGAGGCACTGATCTACAGGCCAGTGTCCCTAACTTGTATACCATGCAAGGTGATGGAGAAGATCACGAGGAAAAACTTAGTAAAATCTGGAGAGAAGAGACTTCGTGACACACCACCAACATGGGTTCAGGGATGGCAAATCGTGCTTCAACTTAAATAAAATTCTACGATCAGGTGACAAAGATTAAACAAGAAAAAGAACGATGGGCCGACTGTATTTTGGAGGGCTACCGGAAAGCCTTTGACACAGTATACCATAAGAGGCTGGTGCATAATTTGGAGAAACAGGAAGGGGTAACTGGTAGGGTGCTCCGGTGAATAAGGGAATCCCTAAGCAATAGGAAGCAGAGAGTTATTGTGAGGAGCGAGATCTCATAATGGCAAGATGTCACAGGTAGATTGGTCAGCACTGTCACATGATCAGCAGTCTGCACTGGCAAACTCTGGATTGATTATGAGGATATCATCAAGAACACACAAGTGAATAAACCCGAACTGAAGGTTATGAGCTACGAGGAAAGATTATGAGAACTAAACCTCACGTCGCTGGAAGAAGAGTTAGGGGAAACATGATCGTCACATACAAGGTGTATGGGGCCTTGCAACTGAGTGGACAGCGCTCGGGGGTCGTAGTCTTAAGGGCCTGGGTTCGATTCCCGCCCGAGGAGGAAACAAATGGGCAGAGTTTCTTTCACCCCTGTTCATCTAGCAGTAAATAGGTACCTGGGAGTTAGACAGCTGTTACGGGCTGTTTCCTGGAGCTGTGTGTGTGTGTGTGTGTGTGTGAGTGGGTTGGAGATAAATATATGTAGTAGACATAATAGAGGAAAAATAGAGTGGTTAGAAAGGCGGAGTCTAAGAGCTAATAGCTCGATTCCGCAGGCACAAATAGTAATTATAAATAGTAAATACACACACACACACACACACACAGAAGAGTAAGACTCTTCTTACTCTGCTGGAAGAGTAAGAAGAGTAAGAGTAACACACACACACTCAGACACTGTGATATCTGTGTGTCCACTCTTCCATTCTTACTAAAATGCCTCACAGATATTTGAAATTCTGATCTCTCCCTCCATGCCGCCTCCCTTCCCCTCTCCTCTATCCCCCCTTCCTTCCTCCACGGCGCCCCTCTTCTACCCTTCCTCCCCCCCTCTCAAAAATCCCTTCCTCTCACTCACAATCTTCTCTATTTCTCCAGTCACCCACACTGTCACCTACACTCACTGTCACCCTTCCTCACCTACAGCAGTCACCCTACACACTGTCACTTTCGTCTCCAGCTTCACCTCTCTACGGTGAATTCCGCTCGTGGCTATGAGGTCCGTATCCCTCGCGGCGTCAGTCTCAGCAGCCCTGGGTTCGTATCCTGGCCGGGGAGGATTGACCGGGCGCCAGTCCTTAACTGTAGTCCTCTGTTTACCCCAGCAGTGAATGGGTGAGTGGATTGCTAAACGATTTGGCGGGTCGTTTTCCGGGGAAAATTAGGATTAAGGACTTGCCCGAAACGCTATGCGTGCTAGTGGCTGTACAAGAACTTAAGAACTCTTGCATATATAAAAAACAAAAGCAAAAATATAATTGAAGAACACGAGAGTTAATAAAGTAATTGCAAAGTTCCAGGTACTTCATGCCAGCGGGTCTGAATGGTCTAATAACTGGACATTCGGTGATGTAAGGAGATCATGACCCAGTACCTGCTCACAGAGTTTGCACCTGGAGTGTTCAGGATTGGGAGATCCCTCACCTGTAGCCACCTGCCACAGGTAACGGTAACCCAACCATGATCCTGGCAACCACTGTGTCGCACAGTCTAGTCCACGTTTTGTGCTGCCCATAAACATAGGTTTCAGATCTGAACAAATTAAATTTGTTTATACTCATGATTTGAGACCGTTGGGAGTCAGCCAATTTCTCTCCTATCGGACCTGAGTGTTTGGAGCGATATAGTCTTGACAACAGGGATGGGGATACCTTGGTCTAGTTCAACTGCATCTTTGTCACACGCTAATTTGGCTGCAATGTCTGTGTCATTATGATGAGGATATATTTATGTGAGACGGTAGCCAGGCAGATAGAGATTCTAACCAATTTATTCAGTAACGAGAGCAAGCTACTTATAATTGTTACAATGAGCTTGTTACTGTCGCTCTTGCAAGAAGAGTGTTCAGGCGCTTCAAAAGCAAGCACTGTCATCTCTACCTCGGAGCAAGCACTGTCATCTCTACCTCGGAGCAACCACTGTCATCTCTACCTCGGAGCAAGCACTGTCATCTCTACCTCGGAGCAAGCACTGTCATCTCTACCTCGGAGCAAGCACTGTCATCTCTACCTCGGAGCAAGCACTGTCATCTCTACCTCGGAGCAAGCACTGTCATCTCTACCTCGGAGCAAGCACTGTCATCTCTACCTCGGAGCAAGCACTGTCATCTCTACCTCGGAGCAAGCACTGTCATCTCTACCTCGGAGCAAGCACTGTCATCTCTACCTCGGAGCAAGCACTGTCATCTCTACCTCGGAGCAAGCACTGTCATCTCTACCTCGGAGCAAGCACTGTCATCTCTACCTCGGAGCAAGCACTGTCATCTCTACCTCGGAGCAAGCACTGTCATCTCTACCTCGGAGCAAGCACTGCAAGCAGATATCATACGTCTCTGTGTCCGGGCAAGTCCAGCCAGCTGACCACGTGAAGACACGCGTGCACAGAGCCTGGGTTGAGTCCTATACACCAGGTCTCCCTAGTGTAAGGGGGCCACTCTTGTGATGCAATAGAGGGTCTTGTGGCACTCCATAGTCAGTTATTACACTCTTAGTGATCTTCTGGGGGTACCGCCATAGGGCCTCGATCTCCCAAGGGATAATCAGACACCAGGAGGACAGACACCAGGCAACACACACCCCACAATCATCACTGATCATCACACACACACACACACACACACACACACACACACACACACACACACACACACACAGGGGGGGGGGCCTCGTAGCCTGGTGGATAGCGCGCAGGACTCGTAATTCTGTTGCGCGGGTTCGATTCCCGCACGAGGCAGAAACAAATGGGCAAAGTTTCCTTCACCCTAAGTGCCCCTGTTACCTAGCAGTAAATAGTACCTGGGAGTTAGTCAGCTGTCACGGGCTGCTTCCTGGGGTGTGTGTGTGTGTGGTGTGGAAAAAAAAATAGTAGTTAGTAAACAGTTGATTGACAGTTGAGAGGCGGGCCGAAAGAGCAAAGCTCAACCCCCGCAAAAACACACACACACACACACACACACACACACACACACACACACACACACACACACACACACACACTCTCTAAGACGAAGAAGCACACACAATATTTGTTCTGGATCCAATAAGCAGGTAGATGCTGCTCGGAGTATGTGTACCTGGTGACGAGTGAGCCTGACCCCCGCCGCCTGGTGGCAGGAAGTGGAAGAGGTGGAGAGGAAGAGGTAAGGAGGAGGAGGAGGAGAAGAAGAGGTAAGGAAAAGGAGGAAAGGGGGAAGGTAAATTAAAACAGTAGGAGGAGATGAGCAGGAAAATTGGGAAGAAAGGAGTAGGTGATGAAGTAAATAAAAACTAGGGAAAAAGGATGCGATGACAGCAAATAGGAATAAGGTAGGAGGTACAGATAAAGCAAACTATGAAAAGCGGGAGAAGCGGTGAAGAACATGAGTAAAGAGAGAGGAGGCCACATCACAGAGACGAGGAGTCACTCTTCTGTTTCCAGTGAAGACGTCACCAAGATAAAGAAGAAAATGTGACAAAAATAATTGAAAGGAATAAGCAGGGGAGAGAGAGAGATAGGGAGAGATAGTGAGAGAGGGAGGGAGGAAGGGAGGGAGAAAGAGAGGTTCACAGACAGACGTGAACAAGCGATAACTAACAGTGCAACAGAAAGGGGGAAAAAATTGAACTTAAAAATGGAAATGTGAACGAAGACGCTGGACGAGGCGCGGGTTTTAGGGAGTATTGACTTGGACGGACGGACGGGACGGTGGGCGGAGATGAGACGGAAGAGTGAAGATGCAGTTTAGGAGGAGGAATGACGGAAGAGGAAGCTGGAGGAGTAAGACAACAACGGGAGTAGAGAAAGTCACCAAGATAAGTTTAGAGTAGAAGACAATGGTGGATAATTTCATGATAGCTGACGAAGAAGAAAAGATCAATATAATGGAAGGAAAAGGATTAAGAACAAGCAATATTCCGACGGAGTTTTCATTAATTAAATAATTAGGGAACATGACAGCAGGCCTGTTGGTCCCTTCTAGGTGGGGAAAGGATTTAGAAGGATTTAGAACCCATCTAGAAGGAACCAACAAGCATGCTGTCATGTTCCCTAATTATTTAATTAATGAAAACTCCGTCGGACTATTGCTTGTTCTAAATCCTTTTCCTTCCATTCCTTCCCGCTTAACCCCCTCCCTCCTCTCCTCTCATCAGTGCTAGCTGGCACCCCACATTTAACCCATCGAGAACCTTTCCCCAAGCCAGTACTTCCTCAAAGCCTCTATAAAACGGCAATGTCTCCATATACTTATTGTTCAGAACCCCTCATTATACTTCGAACTCATTTCGAACTTCGATCTTATATCCTCCTTGTTCTGCGTCTCTCTAACGAGTGCAGGTTCAGACACTTTATTCTCTCTTTGTAGCAAAGGCCACCGATACCAGGTATCGGAGATGTCATCCTTTTCATTATTTTCTATAGTCGATCTATGTCGAATCTTTAGCACGGCGACCAGAACTGGCCGGCGTAGACCAAGTGAGAGCTCACGGGAGCCAGATATAGCTAGAGGTATAGCTAATATAGCTAGATATTAGTACCTGTTTCTGACGTTTCTTAGTAATATTTAGTATTGTATTTTGATTAAAAATGTCCTACATTGATGCATGTTGTCTCAGCCTCAGGTCACATGACTCCCAAGTATCTCTGACTGTTGAATCGATCCGGAACTTTCTCCAGGTTGAGGTATTTACAAATCTCAACGTTAAACTACATTTGCTATTTTTCTGCTTAGTTATCGAGACTCTTGACAGTTCATCAGAGTGGTGCTGACCAAACCACTCGCCAAAAGATGAGGAGACGACGACGTTTCAGGCCGTCCTGGACCGTTTTCAAGTCGATAAGGGTCCAGGACGGAGCGAAACGTCGTCGTTTCATCTAGTGGTGAGTGATTTGGTCATCATATCTTCAGCCACGATATTGTGACTCATCGTCCCCAACAGTCGTCTTTTGTGTTCACTCCGCGCGCTATCTTCGCCGTCTGTTATCTTGTTAATATTACTGGTGACTCTCGTGTCCAGGGGCCAGATTCACGAAGCAGTTTCGCAAGTACTTACGAATGTGTGTATCTTTCCTCAATCTTTGACGGCTTTGGTTACATTTATTAAACTGTTTACAAGCAAGAAAACTTTCCAATCAATTGTTGTTGTAATAAATAGCCTCCTGGTGCTTCGGAGCTCATTAACTGCTTAATATTTGTAAACAAAGCCGCCAAAGATTGAGGAAAAGATGTACAGGTTCGTAAGTGCTTGCGTAACTGCTTCGTGAATCTGGCCCTAGGTCGTTGGTGAGACGTGAGAGACCGAGCTGCGGGACACCACTAATGTCAACCATCCACTCCGGTGTCACTACACTTCTGTTCACCCATTGTGTTCACACTTGCACGCGGGCCGCTGGTCCTGTCATACAGGTCTCTTGCCAGGGTGTTGCGCGCTAGAGGCTTCCAAAGTGGAACTGTGTGGTTCCAAAGTGGAACATCGCCAAGGTCCAGATACACCTTTTGTTAGCTACTCTTGTCGAATGTCTTGAATACTCTTGAATTAACAATTGTTGAAACGACTCCTCGTAAAGAATTGCTGGGAGTCTCTTATGAACTTGTATATAATTCTGAGGGATTTTTTTAATATAAAAAAGTTATTGATTCGTATAATTATATTATGCAGTTATCGAGGAACCTTGGCATGATTGCTGACATGCTTATTGGTCAGGAGTTCTCGGTAGTGTAGTGTGAGTGTAGTCAATAGTTTGTCCATTAGTAAGTCACCTTAGACGTGCATTTTTCCATACATGATGTTTTGCTAAGGTGTAAATAAACACCTGTGCTGTGTAGGTATTGTAATTAGAGAGAGGCATAGGTAAGACAGGAAGATGGCGGAGGTGCATGTCTAAGAGGCGAGGTGGGGAGGGGGGGGGGGGAGGGGGCATCCTGGAGGGGGAGGATGGAGGGAGGGTAAGTTCGAGCCCCCGCTCGGCCCGATACGTTTGGTCGGGCAAGTAATGAAAACACCAATTGTGTCGGCAATAGCCCGGCCCCGAAGAAATAAACTATTGAAATTTGTCCAATCCATGTCACCGACGCCGAATTTCTTCGCCCCGGGGCCGCCCCCTGTTGTCTTGCCCCCTATCCACCCCCCACCTCCCCCCCTCTCTCTCCCCCAACTCCCCCTCTCTCCCCTCTCCCCCTCTCCCCATCTCCCTCCTCACTCTTCCCTTGCCTAACCCCCTCCCAAGCCTCCCTGCCACTTTCTTTTATTACTACGTTTTTCATTCCTTTGCTCTGGGGAAGCTGAGGGTGGATGGGAAGGGGTGGGAGGGGGGGGGGGTAGGGGGGATGGAGAAGAAGAACATAGTAAGATAAGAACATAATAACATAGAATACATTCAGGTCTCATACTACAGTTGTCTTTGTTCTCGATTCACATTCGGCGGATCCCAGGTTCGACTCCCAGAAGGGACAGAAATGGTTGGGTATGTTTCCTTTCACCATATGCCTCTGTTCACCCGTCAGTAAATAGGTACCCGAGAGTCAGCCAACTGTTGTGTGGTTACAGCCCGGGGAGAGAGGAAGAACACAGAACACGCAGTACCGTTAATATCCATATGCCATATATATATATATATATATATATATATATATATATATATATATATATATATATATATATATATATATATATATATATATATATTATACCCGCTGGCGACGTGTCCTCGACAAAACGATTTACTACGGAAATTATTATTATATAAGCAGCAGAAGGCCTACAAAGCCACTCCAAATTTATACCTAACTCATTCATATGTGTGTCTAACCTTCGCTTGAAACAATCCAGCGGTCACACGTCTGTTAGCCGGTAATGTTTCATGAATCAATAACCCTATTACCAAACCTATATTTATCTGTCTAGTGTTTCCTGCTTTATTTTGTGTTGATATATTTATCACATTGTTAACCCTTGTTATCCCCTTTTATTCGTTTGAATACTTCTGTCATTTTGACTAATAAATCTTCGCCATTAAAGAAATTGTAGATTAAGTTTTGCATAGAGTCAAATGGGTCTTACAAGACAAGATAAAGGTGAAGAATAATAATGTCAGATGTCTGACTACTAAATCTTCTTGTTATGGATCCATGTATCAGCATGTATCCATGGATCCATGTATCCTATTTGCTACATGACATTCCGTTCTCCCGGGTGCATTCGGATTTGGTAAGTTCAGCGTTTTCCAATTAATATCTGTTATCACTACCTTGGCGTTCAATCCTTCATTGTCAGCATTAATTTTATTAACCAGTCTTTCCTCTATTTTAAAAAGCCTGTCTAAGTCATCTTGTAGCTATTTTGCATGTTCTGAATTGGCTTCCTTCCCTATTTTGGTGTCGTCCGGGCTGTGGTGGGTATGTGGCCCTGCGGGCCGCTCCAAGCAACAGCCTGGTGGAGCAAACTCTCACAAGTCAAGTCTGGCCTCGGGCCGGACTTGGGGAGTACAAGAACTCCCAGAATCCCATCAACCAGGTATATGTGGGCCTGCGGGCCGCTCCAAGCAACACCCTGGTCGACCAAACTCACAAGTCAAGTCTGGCCTCGGGCCGGGCTTGGGGAGTAGAACAACTCCCAGAACCCCATCAACCAGGTATCAACCAGATATCAACCAGGTATCAACCCTGAGGCCTTCTGCTTTTCTCTCGGATTTGCCTCCATTTGTGTTTATTCGTGGTTGTCTTTGAAACAACCCTTAATCCTTAGGTTGTTTCAACTTTTAGGAAACAACCTAACCCTTAATCGGGGGGGGGGGTCAAGATTACCTCCGATTTCATCCTAATACCATGCTCCTCTCCTTTTTCTAATCAGTCTTTATCTAAGACTTTGTCAAGAGTCAGAGTATATATTGTCGCAATGTCTTCCGCAATTAACTGCTTCAAAAAATTAGGAAAAAACTGCGAGAAAATTAGTTGAAGACGAGCGGGTCTGAGGATAGCGATGTTGTGATTATTTTATTTAGATGTTTTTCAAGATGTATACGAATGGTTCTAGCGATTAATTAATTAAATAAATTTTCCCCACAATAGACGTTAAGCTAATTGACCGATAGATAATTGTAACAGGTCTGTTTCTCTTCTTGAAAAGGGGTTCTCATTCACAACACTCCCCAAACCTGTCTCTCTGCTTGCCTATTATGATTGACTATTAAATATGTAAGACGAAGGCTCATTAAACTTATATTTATATTTTGTTAAATATCCTCGCAAATACTTCGTCTGGTTATTAATATTACTTGAAGTTTTCCAGGGTTTTAACACAGTATTTTACCTCTACTTTGGGAGGTATAGAGCGTTGTGTTTACAATTGTCTCCCAAACTTAGTATCATCACACTACGTGTTAGAGTACTGGAGGCCAGTACTCTTAACACGTGAGTACTGGTCTCCTCCTCCTCCTCCTCCTCTTTCTTCTCCTCCTCCTCTTTCTTCTCCTCCTCCTCTTTCTTCTCCTCCTCCTTCTCTTCCTCCTCCTCCAGCAACAGCTACGACAGCTGCCCCATGTTAGAAATTTTGTTGTACCTGATTCCGTTCACATGTGTTACATTTTCCATAAATACACATGTGTTACATTTGCCAGTACACCCTGGTACACTGCTCGTTGGTCACCAGTACACCCTGGTACACTGCTCGTGGGTCACCAGTACACCCTGGTACACTATCGAGCCAAAGTATCCCGTTGGCGCGCCCGCGCGTGTGCACGCAAATCTGGAGCTCGTATTCCTCCTGCGACGTCGTAATTATTCGCGTGCGCGCCTGGGCCGGGTTTACGAGTCCCCGTATCCATTAAATACTGGACGTCGTATTCTGCGCCTTTTGCTCTTCCATGTTTATACTCGTACTAACATGAAGCGGCCGCCCAGATGCCTCTCCACCCGTCATTTGTCAGGCATCAAAGTTTTTGATAGGGGGTAACTCCCCCTCTAACCCCCCCCAACCCCCTCCCTACCCAGAGGGAGGGATAGTCCCTTCAGAGGTCACTCCAGGGATAGGGGGATACCTAGTTATGAGTCTTTTGATGGGAAGGGAAGTTCTTTTGGTGGAGGGGGGTGGGATGTCCTTCAAAAGGTTGGGGCTCGCATATTGTAAGAATCCTTCAAGTAGGGAGTTACCTCGCGAGGCATCCTTGTAAGGAGACGGCTCGCTGCGGGAAGTCCTTCGGTAGTGGAGATGGTGAGGAAGAGTTCCTTAAAGTGTGATGAGTTGTTGCTAGTGTGTTGGGATCCCGTAGGAAGAAATCCTTCCAGTTATGGGGCATAACTGGCCGACCTCTCAGTATCTTCAAGAGGGAACTCGTCAAACAATCTCCGAAGAATATCTGATCAACCAGGCTGTGATTCAGACGTCAGGCTGCGAGCACTGGCGTCCAACAGCCTGGTTGACCAGACGACCAACCGGGAGGCCTGGTCGGAGACCGGGCCGCGGGACCGTCGATCTCCGGAACCTCCACAAGGTAGCCACAAGGTACGTAACGTAAAAACCAGCTGATTGACAGTTGAGAGGCGGGCCCAACGAGCTGGAGCTCAACCCACCCCCTGCCCCTGTAAGCGCACCTAGGTGAGTAAATGCTCATCACACACACACACACACACACACACACACACACACACACACACACACACACACACACACACACACACACACACACACACACACACACACACGTCACCACCCTCTTCCTCTCCCTCTGTCTCCCTCTCTCTCTCTCCCTCCCTCCATCTCTCTCCCTCCCTCCATCTCTCTCCCTCTCTCTCTCCCTTCCTCTCGATCCCTCTCTTGACTTTATCTCCCTCCCTCTTGCTTTGTCTTCTCTTCCTCTCATCTTCCTTATCTCACATGTCCCGGGAACTATTAAGAGGAAACACGGATTGACTTTTTGACCTTCCTTTCCAGCCCCGCCCACGGGATGGGTATAGGGTCCACCACCACCCACGGGATGGGTATAGGGTCCACCACCGCCCACGGGATGGGTATAGGGTCCACCACCACCCACGGGATGGGTATAGGGTCCACCACCACCCACGGGATGGGTATAGGGTCCACCACCACCCACGGGATGGGTATAGGGTCCACCACCACCCACGGGATGGGTATAGGGTCCACCACCACCCACGGGATGGGTATAGGGTCCACCACCGCCCACGGGATGGGTATAGGGTCCACCACCGCCCACGGGATGGGTATAGGGTCCACCACCGCCCACGGGATGGGTATAGGGTCCACCACCACCCACGGGATGGGTATAGGGTCCACCACCACCCACGGGATGGGTATAGGGTCCACCACCACCCACGGGATGGGTATAGGGTCCACCACCACCCACGGGATGGGTATAGGGTCCACCACCACCCACGGGATGGGTATAGGGTCCACCACCACCCACGGGATGAGTATAGGGTCCACCACCACCCACGGGATGGGTATAGGGTCCACCACCACCCACGGGATGGGTATAGGGTCCACCACCACCCACGGGATGGGTATAGGGTCCACCACCACCCACGGGATGGGTATAGGGTCCACCACCACCCACGGGATGGGTATAGGGTCCACCACCACCCACGGGATGGGTATAGGGTCCACCACCACCCACGGGATGGGTATAGGGTCCACCACCACCCACGGGATGGGTATAGGGTCCACCACCACCCACGGGATGGGTATAGGGTCCACCACCACCCACGATGGGTATAGGGTCCACCACCACCCACGGGATGGGTATAGGGTCCACCACCACCCACGGGATGGGTATAGGGTCCACCACCACCCACGGGATGGGTATAGGGTCCACCACCACCCACGGGATGGGTATAGGGTCCACCACCACCCACGGGATGGGTATAGGGTCCACCACCACCCACGGGATGGGTATAGGGTCCACCACCACCCACGGGATGGGTATAGGGTCCACCACCACCCACGGGATGGGTATGGGGTCCACCACCACCCACGGGATGGGTATAGGGTCCACCACCACCCACGGGATGGGTATAGGGTCCACCACCACCCACGGGATGGGTATGGGGTCCACCACCACCCACGGGATGGGTATAGGGTCCACCACCACCCACGGGATGGGTATAGGGTCCACCACCACCCACGGGATGGGTATAGGGTCCACCACCACCCACGGGATGGGTATAGGGTCCACCACCACCCACGGGATGGGTATGGGGTCCACCACCACCCACGGGATGGGTATAGGGTCCACCACCACCCACGGGATGGGTATGGGGTCCACCACCACCCACGGGATGGGTATAGGGTCCACCACCACCCACGGGATGGGTATGGGGTCCACCACCACCCACGGGATGGGTATAGGGTCCACCACCACCCACGGGATGGGTATAGGGTCCACCACCACCCACGGGATGGGTATAGGGTCCACCACCACCCACGGGATGGGTATGGGGTCCACCACCACCCACGGGATGGGTATAGGGTCCACCACCACCCACGGGATGGGTATAGGGTCCACCACCACCCACGGGATGGGTATGGGGTCCACCACCACCCACGGGATGGGTATGGGGTCCACCACCACCCACGGGATGGGTATGGGGTCCACCACCACCCACGGGATGGGTATGGGGTCCACCACCACCCACGGGATGGGTATGGGGTGCATAATAACTTTCGGTGTGTTGACCACACCAGGTTGTCAAGGGTATGAGAGAGGGGTGAGGAGGAGGTGTCTGAAAATGAGGGCGAAGGGAGAAGGGAAGGAGTCGGAGGGTGGGATGGGGGGAGTGTTGGGGAGGGGAGGAGTGTGCAGTGGGTGTAAACAAAGCTGTGTGGTGGTGCTAACTAGGTGTAAGCGGACATTAAGCGATATGACAGAGAATTTGATGTGACGATGAGTCTGGTAAGTGCCTGTGCTCCCTGGAGAGGTGAGGAGGAGGGGGGGGGGGAGGTGTCTGGAGATTGTCCTCCTCCTCCTCCTCTTCCCCCCTCCCAGCTCCTCCTCCTCCTGTTCCTTGGGTCGCTGAAGAGGGTGATCCAGTCAATCGCGGCCACTTAGTTGTCAGCTGTTGTGAGACAGTTCTCCCATACCTCCCCCTCCCCTCCCCCCCCCCCCTCCCCCCCTCTTTACTCCTGCTCATCCCAGGTCCAAACAATGCGTTACTACCCCACTAAGTCATTAATGGCAGCCAATACTGTCCATAAAGTCTGCGTTTATCAGTCGTTCCGGCCTCTGAATTGCTTGTTACAGTTTTAAGGCGACTTGGTCACTCCAAAATTTGATGGTTCTTCACCGGCGACGCCGCCTGCGTGTGCCGCAGTGTCATTCCTGCCGCAGTGTCACTCCCTGCCGCAGTGTCACTCCCTGCCGCAGTGTCACTCCCTGCCGCAGTGTCACCCCCTGCCGCAGTGTCACCCCCTGCCGCAGTGTCACTCCCTGCCGCAGTGTCACTCCCTGCCGCAGTGTCACTCCCTGCCGCAGTCACTGCTCCATCAACCCGCCCTGTCACCTGGTACGTTGCAATTTTGACGGACTCTACCAATCAGTTAATCATTCGACGTATTAGTAAAACATTAAAACGCCGTCATAGTGACGGTTCGTCCGTTTCTGGCCAGGCAAAACCGTTGCTGAGGAGACGGTGGTGGTCCGAAAGTTGCAGGAAGACATTGACAGTGATAGACGGGTGTTTGGTGGGTACTGACAGCGGCAGACGGGTGAGTACTGCCACACGCCTGCCTCGTGTACTGACGAAGGGCTGACAAGTACTGTCACGGACAGTCGTGAACTGACTGACAGCTCCTGGAGACGCGTACAAGAGACAGACAGACAGAAACGGAACATTGAGGGCAGGAGAGGCATTAAGACATTCCTTGAGCGTCTCCCTCGGGGAGTTTGGCCGCCGGGTCGGACTTAAGACCCATAACATTGCTACACGCTAGTAATAATGAACCAATTTGAGCCTTTTATCGGGAGTCACTGTTTGTGATATGAGCCGGGGCAGAGGATCAGTAGAGGGATTGGCAGGGAACCAGTAGAAGGATTGGCAGGGAACCAGTAGAAGGATTGGCAGGGAACCAGTAGAGGGTTTGGCAGGGAGCCAGTAGAAGGATTGGCAGGGAACCAGTAGAGGGATTTGGAGGGAGCCAGTAGGAGGATTGGGAGGGAGATTGGTGTTCGTTTTGAGATGTTCGTTGTTGTAGTGTTCGTTGTTATGGTGTTCGTTGTTGAGATGTTCGTTGTTGTAGTGTTCGTTGTTGTAGTGTTCGTTGTTGTAGTGTTCGTTGTTGTGGTGTTCGTTGTTGTGGTGTTCGTTGTTGAGATGTTCGTTGTTGTGGTGTTCGTTGTTGTAGTGTTCTTTGTTATGGTGTTTGTTGCTATGGTGTTCGTTGTTACTTTAAGGACGAGTATGAGGTTACTTGTTGCTTTCTAGGGAATGTTTAAGCGAAATTTGTTACTCCAGTGTAGAGTAAGGTCCACTTTTCTCTGCATTTCCTCATATCTCAATCCTCTCGTCTCCGGAACGATCGAGTCTCGTTGCATCCCTCTGGAACTTTCGGAGTTTCTCCTTGTTCTTTTTTCAGGTAAGGGTTCCATGCCGGGGCTGCATATTGAAGAGTGGGTCTCACCTTCGCTGTATATAGGAGCCCCCCTGAGAGCTCCTGTGTACACGTTTGTGCAGGATACACACACACAGATCACACTAACATGATGCATCAAATGAACAAATCCACAGTGTCTGGGATGCTCGCGGACGCAGGTTCGAATCCTCGTCACGGCCCTTGTGGATTCGTTCTTGTGAAGGATACGGGGGTGTTGGCCAGTATGGCACACACAGATGGTGTTATGCTGCTCATGTGGACTTGTGGCATCTCTCAGGTCTTTTTTCCTTCTCTGATTGAGGAGTTTAGCTTCCTTTCTTTCGAGACTACTGCACCGGACTTCGCACCCCTGTTCCATTCCTCATAAACTTGCGTGCTTGTGCGTATACTTGTGCGAGCGAGTGCATGTGTCTGCTTGTGCGTGCGTGTGCGTGTGTGTAAATGTCGTGACATAGACCTGATGTAAAGTGAATGCTACAGGTGAGAGTGGTGACGGAGCACAAGACAGTTTTATCTAAGTAAAACGTGAACGCTGTTATCATCACGGCGCGCCAGGGAGGGTGGGCGTTGTCGCTGGTTGCTGGGAACAGGGCAGCGGAGGCGGCGTTGACGGGACGACGTGGGCGTTGAAAGGCTGGTGCGGGCGTGGGAGGGCAGGGCGCGGGCGTGGGAGAACTGGACGTGGGAGAGCAGGGCGCGGACGTGGGGGGGAGGGGGGTGCTAGGCGCGGGCGTGGGAGGGCGCCATATAACCGCGGGAGTCAAAGCAGGCGGGACAAAGGGGCCACTCAGGCAGAGAGTGTCTAAAAAGTGAATCAATTACCTAGCGACCCTTCGGAAGCTAACGACGGGCCGGCGAAGGGAGGCGCACGTGTTGGGTGGAGGGCGGGGTGAGGGTGTGGAGGAGTGGTAAAGCACCGGGTGGAGGGCGGGGTGAGGGTGTGGTGGAGTGGCAGAGCAGCGGGTGGAGGGCGGGGTGAGGGTGTGGAGGAGTGGCAGAGCAGCGGGTGGAGGGCGGGGTGAGGGTGTGGTGGAGTGGCAGAGCAGCGGGTGGAGGGCGGGGTGAGGGTGTGGAGGAGTGGCAGAGCAGCGGGTGGAGGGCGGGGTGAGGGTGGGGTGGAGTGGCAGAGTAGCGGGTGGAGGGCGGGGTGAGGGGTGTGGTGGAGTGGCAGTGAGAAGAGGGTCATGCTGTTATGGTTGATGGTGTGTGTGTGTGTTCTCTCAGTCAGGCCGTAGTTGCGCTACAAGAACAGTGTATTAAGATATCTCTCATGCTGAAGAGCAAGCAAGAACAAACAACTTCTTTATATAAAGAACAAAATGAGAGCGGTAGAATGCTGAACTGAAGGGAAGGCGTTCAGCGTAACAGAGGGGCGCCTGGACTTGAAATTCAGGAGTCGCGTCATGTTCTGAACTCCTCTTGAGAGCCCAGAATCTATTTTAAAGACTCTGAGGTTGTTTTCATGACCTTATGGGGGTCTTTTTTGTGGATATTTTCAGATTATCAACAAGATAATTTTGGCAGCTGTTTTAAAGATCTTTCGAACTGTATTCGAGTTCTTTTGAGGATATCGTCAAGATCTTTTGGAACTGCCTTCAAGATCTTTATGGTTGTTTTGTGACATATTTCAAGTTGCCTGTAGTCGGTGGCACTGCTGTGGGTCCTTTCACGGTGGCACTGCTGTGGGTCCTTTCACGGTGGCACTGCTGTGGACCCTTCCACGGTGGCACTGCTCTGGGTCCTCCCATGGTGGCACTCCTCTGGGTCCTTTCATGGTGGCACTGCTGTGTCCTTCCACGGTGGCACTGCTCTGGGTCCTCCCATGGTGGCACTGCTCTAGATAAAGAGATAATAGATATGACATAATTGTTCAAGAGATGGGTGGAAGAGAAGGAATGAGAATGAACAACATGAAAGACAATCTGAAAGCATTTGTATCTTCTCTCTCTCTCTCTCTCTCTCTCTCTCTCTCTCTCTCTCTCTCTCTCTCTCTCTCTCTCTCTCTCTCTCTCTCTCTCTCTCTCCTCCCTCTCCCTCTCTCTCTCTCTCTCTCTCTCTCTCTCTCTCTCTCTCTCTCTCTCTCTCTCTCTCTCTCTCTCTCTCTCTCTCTCTCTCTCTCTCTCTCTCTCTCTCTCTCTCTCTTTTTCTTTCTTTCTTTTCCCTCTGCTTTCTGCTTCTTTCTCCTCCCTCCCTTTCTTTCATCCTAACCTCCTCTTCTGCGTCCCTTCATGCTTGTCTCCCTCTCTCTTCATCCATCTTGTTTGGCTTTTCCGCCGCCTCCCCCCCCCCCCGCTACCCCCTCCCAGGGTGGCCAATCTTCCGGAAGCGAAGCTCCCTGAGGCAGGCTGCCCCTGGTGACTATCATAATAACAATAATAAAGACTATTGCCATCGCTGCAGGTCAACACTGTCTGTCCTCCGGGGCGGCGTCGGGACTGCACTCGACACGTGTGTAGTGGACGTTACGGGCTCACCATAGCCCGTGCTACTTGGAATTTTGGTTCCGAGTTGCTGAATTTAAAACAACTTGCAGTGGATTGTGTGCGGGCCTTGTTGTAGCACGATCTCACAGTTGGGAGGGTAATTTCAATTGAATTTGTTTAGGTTAAGATTATCTAGTGTCTCTCACACACACACACACACACACACACACACACACACACACACACACACACACACACACACACACACACACACACACACACACACGGAAATCGCACTAATGTGATGTGTCTCACAATCTTGGTCTCCACGTTGGACCTATTTGTTAAGACCTGAAATATTTGGTTAGGTTCCCCCGACATACCTCCTCGTTTTCTGTGAGAGTGTTTTGTATTGCCTCCTCAACCTGATTATATGGTTTCTCAGTGCTGTTTTCCCCCTCTTATGGGTAAAGAACAACTTTGTTTGGTCTTTAGCTTTTGCTGCAATGTCATTTTTTTAACTTGTTTCTCAGCTTCTCTCCTGAGTCTGGTGTATTCATTTCTGGCTCTCTATAGTGCCTCTTTATTGTCCTCTGTTCATATAGTGCCTCTTTATTGTCCCCTGTTCCTAGTTCATTGTTCTTTACTCAAGCCTTTTTTTGGTCATCTCCTGATCTTCTCTGCATTGTCTATTAAACCCGGAGTTTACTTTATTTTTCTACCTCCTTTCTGAGTGTATAAGCCCTGCCAAGGTGAAGATACAGATGCAACTTCTCCGTTGCATCTGTACATTTCCCAGAAATGAATTCAATCATCTCATTTGCTGTTTTCTCTTGTAGTTCCCTCTCTTATTGGACCCCACGCAAGTAGATTCTCATCTGACTGTAATTCCCATGTCTTTAATATCGTCTCTTCCTTAACAGGTTTCTTTGTGTAACCAACTCTTTCAGCTCCACTGTGTACCTGGGCAGGATAATGCTGTGGCCACTATAGCTCCTAGAGACATCTCGTGTTCTACTTAATCAACATCTGCCTCATTTTGGGAAAACATCGGACCTAATGCTGTTGGTGGGTGCAGTAAAGTCTGCCTTAGGGAGTTGGCTTGGCCTGCCTCAGGGGTTCTCGAGGTCTGCCTCAGGGGTTTTCCAGGTCTGCCTCAGGGGTTTTCGAGGTCTGCCTCGGGGGTTTTCGAGGTCTGCCTCAGGGGTTTTCGAGGCCTGCCTCGGGGGTTTTCGAGGCCTGTCTCAGGGGTTTTCGAGGCCTGCCTGAAGGGTTTTCGAGGTCTACCTCAGGGGCTTTCGAGGCCTGTCTGAAGTGTTTTCGAATCCTGCCTCGGGGGTTTTGAGGCCTGCCTCAGGGGCTTTCGAGGCGTTCCTCAGGGTGTGGCGACGCCTACTGCATTTGACTGTCTTGACTGCTCATGCCAATGACATCGTAACCCAACGTGCCACTCAGAATGACAGCTGTCGCAAAGCAATAATAACGATGATATGTTTGTCAGCAGAACATGGCATCTACCTCGCTCCGGTCTCTTTACCATGCTCCGATATCTTAGTCCCCGTGGCCCGCGGTTGTTTGTAGGTGTTTAGCTGTTCACAGATGATGTACTGAGACGGGTGTTTACCATCGAACTCTGCAAAGTTCATTGTATGGGTTAATGTGCACTCTGAATACTAGATGGTAAATGTGTACTCTTGAGTACTCTATTAACTGAGATACTGTATGGTGGTTGTCGCAAAAGTAGCGGTTTCCTATTCAATAAATTTCTAAAGCTACGAATTTGTTTAGCAAATTCACTTTCGTTTCCTTTAGTTAATATTTTTTCACATCTGTCTTCATAAAACTCTCCAACTCTCCAACTCTCCACAATTCTTCAACATGACCACAATAACAGGAATTATAGGAATTGCAAATCATTCATACTTAGGTCTAACCTACGCTTGAAACACTCCATCGAGCCCATGATGTTACCCGGTAATTGGTTCCACACATCAACTACCCTTGTTTACAAGCCAGTATTTATCCAAGTCTTTCCTGAATTTAAAGACTCCACTTGTTAGTGTCTTGCTTAACTCTGTCTTCCAAGAGGTGTTAATCTACGTTAACCTCTTAACTCTGATGTCTACCAGATGCTTAGTTAATATAAGACTTTTCTCGCTGGACAAAGAGTTGTTCTTTAATGTTTAAAGACTTAGTCGTGCTTGTTTGATAGCCATGTAAAATGATTAAGTAATCTCTCTTGGAGATGTGAATTAATCCAACCTGTTATTGCGACTGCAGTTAGTTCAATTAACGAATGCTTAATGAAAACCACACATTTGTTAATTAATTGAAATGCAATGTTATATAATTTGCATATATATGCAATGTATATAATAATACACCCTGTCCTCGCGTATAATATATCGTGTTTTCGACCTACAAAATCCCCCAACGTCAAAATATGGATGTGTTATATACCCATAGCGACGCGCTACAGTAACGGGCTGTTACGTTTTCTGTTCGTGGGGTCCTGGCAGGTTATTTTCGGCCAATTTAGTACATCATTTTTGTGACGTTGTGGCAGCTCGAGAGGAGGGGGCTGGCATTTAATAGTGGAATATGGGTCTGAATTTCCCAAGAGTTTCTGAACAGCACAAAACGTCCGCCAGACAGTAAAGGGTGAAAGATTTTATGCGTTTTGAAGGGGAAATGTTGGATCTGTTGATGATTATCGTGCCCTTGCCCCCAGACTGTGCGACACAGTGGATGCCAGGATCAGGTTGGGTTACCGTTACCTGTGGCAGGTGGCTTCAGGTGACGGGTCTTCCAATCCTGAGCACTCCAGGAGCAAACTGTGTGAGCAGGTACTGGGGCAAGATCTCACTACGTTATTGAATGTCAGACCAGCCGGTATGAGGTACCTGGAGCTTGGCAATAACTTTGTTCACTATGCCCATACTCATGCCCTGAGCGGTATTGGACTCTATACCCATTTCGTGGGTGGTAGTGGACCCCATACCCACTCCGTGGGCGGTAGTGGACCCCATACCCATCCCGTGGGCGGTAGTGAAAAGATTCATTTAGGTTAGCAACTAACAATATAGATGAGCTAATTATCCAGTTTAATGAACATGTCAATAGTGTTTTAAAGCACAACTTGTCCAAGAACAGTTACATATTTACTAGCTATAAGATTCTGAAAGAAATTTAGGAAGTAGACAAAGCAGCATTGTTCAAAGCTAGGAACAGCATCACAAGGGGTCATAGACGGAAACTGGAGGCGGAAAGGAGACAGAAAGACATCAGGAAGAATTTTTTCAGCGACAGAGCTGTCAATAAGTGGAACAGGTTAGACATAGGAGTTTTTGAAGCTAATTCGATACCAATTTTTTAAATGTAAATAGATAAACGCGTGCGAAATGAGGCATTGTATTAATCTAAGAACGATTGGAAAGGGGGGACCAGGAGCCTAACTCGACCCTGCAAGCACATCTAGCTGAGTACACACACACAAACACACACACACACACACACACACACACACACACACACACACACACACACACACACACACACACACACACACACACAGCACCTCCCTCGTCTGACTTCCGGCATGGCATCTATACGTCACGTGGCATGAATGGGCGAGCCAGGCTGTGTTTTCCACTCACCGCACACAACCATAGACCATGACCCCCTATCACCCCCCCCTCACCTCCTTTTATCCCCCCCCCCTTTCCTCTCCTTTATCCTCATATACTTTCCACTCCTTTCTGATTCTCTCTTACCCTTACTCTCTTCTCTTTCCCCTTACTCTCTTCTCTTTTATTTTATCTACCATTTCCCCCTCTTTTTCTCTCCTTCGCCTCTACATGCCCACCCTACATGCCCTATCACCCCATCTACCACTACAGGGCCCCCTCTTATCCACCCTATTCTTATCTGTCCATCATACTTTTTACCTCTCTCATACCTACCCTGCATTACTTTTTTTTTTATCCCATGCCTTTTCTGACTCTCTCTCTCTCTCTCTCTCTCTCTCTCTCTCTCTCTCTCTCTCTCTCTCTCTCTCTCTCTCTCTCTCTCTCTCTCTCTCACACATGATCCGTCCAGTAGCCGTCTCGTCTCCTCTACGGTACTCACCCCTTACTGTAATAATATTATTCATGTGACTTTATTTTCCAATGGGGAGTGGATCGATTAAATCTGTCATTGTGTTTTCCGCGGCTTGGGGCTAGGAGGCTCAGGGTGGGATAGGTGGGTGCAGGTCTGCCTGTTGGCGGCCTGCGTGCCACACCCCGGGGGGGGGGGGCATGCAGTCCCCCCCCCTGGGATAGTTAATTTGTCTGTCCACAAACCCTCAGGGCAGCTCTTGAGTGGGGGAAAGGGGTTCTGTAAGGACTGTGAGAGCTTGGTGGAGGAGGAGGTGTGTTTAAGGTCTCTGAAGCTGTGGAATAAGTGTTTGTTGGAGGGGTTTCTGGTGCTGTGTTGGGGAGGTTTCTAGTGCTGTGTTGGGGAGGTTTCTAGTGCTGTGTTGGGGATGTTTCTAGTGCTGTGTTGAAGGGGTTTATAGTGCTGTGTTGGGGAGGTTTCTAGTGCTGTGTTGGGGAGGTTTCTAGTGCTGTGTTGAAGGGGTTTATAGTGCTGTGTTGGGGATGTTTCTAGTGCTGTGTTGGGGAGGTTTCTAGTGCTGTGTTGGGGAGGTTTCTAGTGCTGTGTTGGGGAGGTTTCTAGTGCTGTGTTGGGAAGGTTTCTAGTGCTGTGTTGGGGATGTCTTGTTGGGGGATCGGGAGAGGGGCTGGGAGGAAAACGTTCAGAGGTATGCCACTAGGCTAGTCCCAGAACTAAGAGGCGTGAACTATGAGGAAAGGCTGCGTGAAATGCACCTCACGACACTGGAAGACAGAAAAGTGAAGGGAGACATGATCATCACCTACAAAATTCTCAGAGGAATTGACAGGGTTGAAAAGGATAAACTGTTTAACACGAAGCGTACGCGAACAAGGGGACACAGGTGGAAACTGAGTACCCACATGAGCCACAGGGACGTTATAAAGAACTTTTTCAGTGTCAGAGTAGTTAACACATGGAATGCACTAGGAAGTGATGTGGTGGAGGCTGACTTCAAACACTGTTTCAAATGTAGATATGATAGAGCCCAGTAGGCTCAGGAATCTGTACATCAGTTGATAGACAGTCGAGAGGCGGGACCAAAGAGCCAGAGCTCAACCCCCGCAAGCACAACTAGGCGAGTACAACTAGGTGAGTACACAAATAATATAATAAAATTCACTTTCGCAAACAGAGTGGTAGACGGTTGGAGCAAGTTAGGCGAGGTAGTGGTGGAGGCCAAAACCGTCAGTAATTTCAAAGCGTTATATGACAGAGTTCTGGGAAGACGGGACACCTCGAGCGTAGCTCTCATCCTGTAACTACACTTAGGTAATTACATTTAGGTAATTACACTTAGGTAATTACACACACAGGGAAGTTAAGGCGCCTGCCACAACAGTTGAGTACACCCACACATGTTCTCGTGCATATCACAATTAGAGAAATAATAGTAAGATAAAAACAGGAGAAAGCGTCAAGCCACTACGACTATATAACACTTGGAAGGGGGTCAGGATAAGGATTTGGGATGGTAGAATCCACTTGGAGGGTCGATGTTCAATCCCCCGACCACTTGGACGGTCGGGGATTGAACACCGACTTGCATGATGCAAGACCATGGCTCTACTGTCCAGCCCAAGGAATCACCCCACTGGCTTGGAGTAAGGCATTTACGCAACCACTTAACGAAACATATACATCTTTCCTTAATTGTGAAAGCAGTGTGTATACATTTATTAAACATTTTACGACCTTGAATACTTCACAACCCGAGGTTATTATTGTTATAAACGACCTTGTAGTGCTCCGGAGCTCATAAATTATTTAATAAATGTGAGCAAATCCTCTATACATGATGGTAAGATGTAGAGGTTTCGTAATTGGTGGCATAAATGGGCGGCGAGTGGTGGCCCTGACCAGCGAGGCTCCCCACGTCGCCACGAGCCGCTACTCGTGGCCAAACCCAGTTGGGAAAAGTTTTCTAATTCCAGTTTCGAGTACTTTTAATATGATTTAAAAACTTTGGGCCGAGGTGTGTCGTGAAGGTTACTGGAGTGCTGAGTCTTGGTCTCCTTAGGGGAGCCAGGTCACAGGTAAAGCCAGGTAAAGCCAGGTCACGAGTAGAGTCAGGTCACTGTAGAGCCAGGTCACTAGTAGAGTCATGGCATGCATAGAGTCAGGTCACGAGTAGAGTCAGGTCACTGTAGAGCCAGGTCATGAGTAGAGTCAGGCCACGTGTATAGCCAGGTCACGGATAGACCCAGGTCATGGGTAGAGTCAGGTCATGGGTAGAGTCAGGTCATGGGTAGAGTCAGGTCACGAGTAGAGTCAGGTCATGGGTAGAGCCAGGTGAGAGGCTGACTTGCCTTAACCTGTAGCTTGTCTCTACCTGTAAATAAACATGTGTTTCTTATTTTTTGAGAGAGAAGAAATACAAATAGATGACGTACAATTATTACTTAACCTATACCTATAATAGGTTAAGTAATAATTGTAATTACGAAGCAATAAGATGCTTATCTTAACATACTAAGAAGGTTAGGTAAGGTCGGTGTTTTCTATGAAGCTTTTCAAGGTAAACTAAAATATTCACAATAAATTAGTATGTCACATATGCACTTATTTAATAAGTCAATATTGACTGTAAGAAAGTGCGAGAACGGGTTGAGGTGTACTCATAAAAGCAACACGACTCGCTGTAAAACAGTATTCGAAGGAGGAAAGGCGGGATAGACCAGAGGAGGAACCAGAAGCGAGTACCATCCGTTAACAAAAGAGAATCAGACCGCATCACGATGTAAAGCTCCTGCGTATGATATAAACAGCAGTTTCTTGTGTGGCGAGGGAGCGAGAGAGAGAGAAAGTTGACCAATCCACACACTAGAAAATGAAGGGACGACGACGTTTCGGTCCGTCCTGGGCCATTCTCAAGTCGATTGCAGCGAGACAGAGAAAACCCCACAGTATTGCACAGACGAAAGTGGGGAAGCGTCAGAAGTTAGCAGTCCAATTAGCTAACAGTGAAATATTTCAAGTTTATCTTAAGAGTTGATGCTAGAGACGCTGTAGGGGCTGATGGCAGGGACCCTGGAGATGCTCACGCAGCCTCAAGTATCACTGGAACTTACAAGTTGTAAATATTTTAAGTTGTAAATATTTTAAGTTGTAAATATATTATTTCAAAATCTTACTTTCCCCAATCTAAATGTGGAATGTCTAAAATCCGCGTGTGTGTGTGTGTGTGTGTGTGTGTGTGGAACTGATACAGGATGCATACCACTCTCAATCATTTTCGCCTTGAAGGTAAAGTTCACAACAGTGGCAGATACTGAGGATGTATAACGAATTATGACACTGAATAATGACACAGACGAAACACAATCTCTTAAAAAGCAAATTACAATACACGAAGAACATAATTAAAAAGTATTAACCTTTTTTTTCCAACAAACTAAAAAAAAGTATGAATGACCCACATCATGTGTCTGTGAAAGCCACAGTTGATGCTGATCTTGGCAATGCTGATCTGATTTTACCATCAAACTTTGGATGGGCATTGCAAGAGAGAGAGAAAAAAAAGCAACCATTATTCTGCTGTTATGTGCATGCTACCATCTTCTTCACAGGCGTATTAGGGGCTGGTGGGGTGGAGGAAAGTGTGCTCCACCTTGCAAATGACTTTCACAAAATCTTAAGTGCGCTGAATTATGTGTGTGTTGGAGGGTGAGAAGATGTCTGGTTACGATGTGTGTGTGTGTGTGTGTGTGTGTGTGTGTGTGTGTGTGTGTGTGTGTGTGTGTGTGTGTGTGTGTGTGTGTGTGTGTGTGTGACATAATGATGCTGAAGGCTCGTTGGAGGAGGCTGATGATGGTGATCTGTTGTAAATATGAGAATCTTGTATCATTTAAATACATTATTAATAATGATCTTTTAATAAGCAGTAGTTATTAAGTTAAATAAGGACATAATCATTATTTATTTATTTAGTAAATACGTGTTGTAAACACGAACTACGTTCACAACTTTTGATGACAACTTTCATAGTCTATAACTCCCAAACGATGAAAGATATCAAATAATTACTAATAAACAATTTTGTTCCTTGTTTCATGCTCAGTAAAAATAAGAAAAAGTTCATATGCATTTACTTCGAAGGGTCATTCTGGGAGCCAATATTCTCAGCTTTACACATGTAAGTTATGGGAGCCGTCTTGCACAAATGATGTCTTAAAACCCGTACCGCGCAACTTTAAGGTAAACACCTGGTATCACACCACTGTATACCATGCAAGAAAAGAATTCCACAGCCACACTTCCCATTCTCAAAATAACCAATGAAATACCTTATGCTCCTTTACCAGATATGTGTATTTATTTTTGATTACATAATTTCCTGTTGATATTTTGCTATAGTTTTTACTGGCAAATTGTTAGTTAAGCCGGCGACGAGTCACAATAACGTGGCTGAAGTATGTTGACCAGTCCACACACTAGAAAATGAAGGGACGACGACGTTTCGGTCCGTCCTGGACCATTCTCAAAATCGACTTGAGAATGGTCCAGGACGAAACGTCGTCGTCCCTTCATTTTCTAGTGTGTGGATTGGTCAACAAATTGTTAGTTAATCTATTGTATGATATTTTGTGAAAAATAATTCCTCTCTGTTGGACTCTCCAGTCCAAATAAGTTCTTGGTGTGAAAACCCATTATTTGTAACATTCCTTTGAGGGTTGTCGGGGAATATGGCTTTATTTTGCATACGTTTGACGTTAGGTCGTGACTGTAGGTGAACACTATCCTGGCCAGGCCCCTGGAGCAGTACCTTTTATGTTGCTAACCTTTCCAATTATCCCCCGCTAGCCTAGCCATAAGGGAGATTGCGTACAGTAACCTGGTGATCCTCGCTGAGTTTAAGGGCGCCGAGAACCACCTCCACCAGTGCGTCTATCTCTACTCTTGTGCCACCTTGTCCACCGCCACTCTTCCACTACATAACTCACAATCCCATCTTTCGACTCTGCTTCACCCACTTTCCTTGTCAATTATCACTACTCTTCCTCTCCTTACTCTCACTTTCTGTCCTGTGAGTTGCTTCTCCGCCTCCTCTCCTTCCCTTCCTGCTCAAATGCCCTGCTCCTCTCCCTCTCCCTCACCCCAAATTTTACTGAGTTAGGAGGAATGAATTACTTTGCTAATTATGATGCAAATGAGTTGGTGTTGGCCAGGTTGGCTCTGTAATGGCGGACTTGGTCTCTCCTGGAGCCGTCCACCTCATTAATCTTGGTCCTGGCCCGTTGATGGTGATATCTGGCTCCCTGTCACTGCCTCGCTTCCTTCCCCTCCTCCTCCTGCTTCCTCTTCTTCTTCTTCTCGTCTTCATCCCTTTCGTATTCTCGTTCTTTGTCTTGTTATTAGTTGTTATTTTCTTGTCACCTTGGTGTCTTTGTTTCACCTTTGGGAGTTAGTTGTTTCTCTCGTGTATCTTTTGTATTGTCCTTAGTCTTGTGTTTATTCTTGTTTAATCTTATTCATGTTTCCTTGTCTTCCATCTAGCGTCTTGCTTCTTCCAGATTGTTTCTTCTTTCCTCCTCTCTCATTTCACCTCTTACCTCTTCTGTCTATCCTTTCCTTCCTCCTTTTCCATCTCGCTTTCTCCTCCTCCTTCTTCTCCTTCCATCTTGGGATTTCCCTCTTTTTCTTCTAGCTTGCCTCTTCCTTCCTCCTCTTCCATCTCCTCCTTTCCGTCCTCCTCTCCCAGCCTCCTGATCGTGGGGTCGCCCACTGTGGAGTGTCTGCAGAACACACTATTCAAGATTGTATTTTTTTGCCATATTTTGATGTTTGTTGTTGGGTGGTGTTCAGTGTAGGCGTGTTGTGCGGCCGTGTTCTGACGGTGTGTTCTGTTTGTTCTGTGGCCGTCATCAACGGTCATGTTCTACGGTGTGTTGTGTGTATGTGTTCTGTGTGTGTGTGTGTGTGTTCTCTGGGTGTGTGTGTTCTATGGGATGTATTTTTGTGAGCTTTTTCTCCAATCGTGAGTGTTCTGCGGGCGTGTTCTTCATCGGCTAATAGAGGCCCAAAACTCTTTTATTTCTGGTATGTTCTTATCGATATTGTTGGAACTCTTGGTGACATTCTTAAACATTTACTCAAAATACTTGCACATACTATTATTATTATTAGTAGTAGTAGTAGTATGTTTGCCCCTTAACCTTACTGTTTCAAGTTTCTTCAATATACTTTTGTTCAATAACATTAGCCGTTCGTGTAATAGTTTCATTCTGTTCATCCATTATCTCTTTCACGTCCAGTAGCAAGACTGTTCTTGTGCCTCATAGTGTGGCTACACAAGGTAGGAGTCCTGCCCGTCCCTTGGACGTCCTACTGTGATGAAAACCTTGCACGGGAGAGCAGATAGCTGTGCCCCTGACAGTTAGGGACCTCCCAAAAATTCCAATTTCCACTCCCCACCCACCAAGAACCCAGGGTGCGCTCTCTCTCTCTCTCTCTCTCTCTCTCTCTCTCTCTCTCTCTCTCTCTCTCTCTCTCTCTCTCTCTCTCTCTCTCTCTCTCTCTCTCTCTGAGAAACACCCCCTCCCTCTCCCTCACAGGGACCGTCCAGTGTACCCCCTCCCCCTCTCCCCTCACACGTAGAAATCCTGCCTAGGTTATTTCTGGGAGTCTGTAAGAAATAGTAGGTTTTGAGCCCTTATTCACGACGCTCTGTGATATGCAGATGCCCGCCTCCATATTTTTTACCTTCTGCTTCCTACCGTTCACGATCTTACCCGGCAAGTTCTGGACGACCCGGAAGAGGAAGCAGAGGTTGCTTCTTGGAGATCACCCCTCTCCCCCCACCCCCCAAGCACCTCCTATCTCAGCCCCCCGTAGGTGTAGGGCGAGAACCTATTATTTCCCCACCCCCTCCTTCCTCCCCATATAGGCAAGGACGATGGCACTTTTAACCTTAGCCCTCCCCCTCCCCCCCCCCTCACCCGTCCCTCCGACACACCTTACCTCACTCCCCTAAATCACGCTCTAAATCTTGTGCTACAGATGTCCGCCTTGTGAGAGTTTCTGGACCGCTGTGATGTGCAGACTGTTCCGTCGGTGACGTACAGTGTCCTCCCGATATTCAGCCACGAGGGAAGCCTCGTAGCCTGGTGGATAGCGCGCAGGACTCGTAATTCTGTGGCGCGGGTTCGATTCCCGCACGAGGCAGAAACAAATGGGCAAAGTTTCTTTCACCCTGAATGCCCCTGTTACCTAGCAGTAAATAGGTACCTGGGTGTTAGTCAGCTGTCACGGGCTGCTTCCTGGGGGTGGAGGCCTGGTCGAGGACCGGGCCGCGGGGACACTAAAGCCCCGAAATCATCTCAAGATAACCTCAAGATAACGGCGGCCACCTTCATATTTATTCCCATCGATGTTTCTCACTCAGATGAGACATATAAAAAATATGTTCTCTTAATGTTTACAAACGACGTCGTCTCGTGGCGTCTTGACATCTTTAGTGTCTCCTTAATACTTTTGTCTAAACTCAGTGTGAGGGGAATTATGTCACTAAATTTCGTCCTATATATATGAATTTACCGGGCAACATAATAGCCGAGTAATCGCTGGATTGTTTCAAGCGCAGGTGAGACAAATATATGAATTGGTTTGAGTGGGTATAACTAGGAGCTGCCTCGTATGGGCCAGTCTTCTAGAGTCTTATTTATTATTATTTACGTTTATGCTTTTGATCGTTAATTAAGCCTTGCAGGGAGGGAGGGAGAGGGAGGGAGGGAGATAGGTAGGTAGGTAGGTAGGGAGATAGGTAGGTAGGGTTAGGGAGGGAGGGTGGGAGGGAGATAGGTAGGTAGGTTGGTAGGTAGGTAGGTAGGTAGGTAGGTAGGTAAAGAGGGAGGGAGGGAAGGAGGGAGGTAGGTAAGTTGGTAGGGAGGGAGGGAGGGAGGTAGGTAGGTAGGTAGGTGTCACGTTCAGCTTGGAATATAATGTGATTCGTTTACTGTTCCTTAATTATTACTTCGTAATTATAGTTGTAAACTATAACCACTATAGTTTACA